>NW_007384734.1:0-3609 GCF_000475195.1 Diaphorina citri | reverse complement strand
CAGATACAAAAAGATGTACTTTCTTTACTCTGCCAACACCATTCGACAAAAGCTAAAGCCGCTACAACAACAACAACACCAACAACAACAACAGCAACAACAACAACAACAACAACAACAACAAGGATCTTGACCGCTAAATTCTATCACACCTACACCAAAAACAGAGAAATAGAATAGAACCCTCTGTTTATCCGCGTGTACACGAAAAGCTCAGTCCCAGGCTGTGGTGATGTGCATTCTCTTCGGAAACTTCTACCATCAAACCTTACACCAAGAAAAACAAATAGGTGAAGTGATACGTTAGAATTTACTGTTATAAGACTTATAAGCTTTATCTACACGGTCCTCCAAAGGCCTGAAAGATTTTCCTTTTCGTGTTTAACAGATGTTTGTGGTAAATATTTTTGTACGTGGGCAGAGAACTTGAGTTTGAAATTTCACCAAATTCGGTCCTTTGTTCTTTGAGTGATCGTCTAGTGTCTACACTGGGTACAGTCCGCGCCGACGCTCCCATTTATGCTCACAATCTCTTGTCCACAGATGAGGTTGTGGACAACTGGTTCCTAATGCCCAGCTGGCTACCCGTGACCTCCATTGTCGTCTTGTATCTCATCTTCGTCAAGGTCGTCGGACCCTAAACTACACGAAGAAATAGAATATAGAACCCTGTCCATAGGTACATAGACAAAAAGCCCTTTCCGAGGCTTAGGTGTAGGGGCAAACAGCTCTATAAAGCTTAGGTTAAGCTTCTCTACGAAAATCCTGCCAGAATGAGACTGAAAAATCCCTTTACTCCCGCAGTCAAGGTCTTATGTACATAATTATTTGGTAGGTACAGAATAATTTTAAAAATTGGTGATTCAATCTTCCTACCAAACCTGGATTAGCTCTTATGTAGATAGATAGTTCCAAAAGTATAAGTAGGTAGGTATTCTTCGATTTTCGACCATGCAGCGTATTTAATGGGCCATGTATTTATGTGTAGAACGCACATCTCGCATACAACGCGTATATTTTGTCCTACGTGAGTGGAATTTGTTTCGTGCACTTCCTTTTTCTACACCCTATACCTCCCTCCTTTAGCCCTCAACGAAACCTCGAGAACCTAAGGTCGTGGTAATGTACCGGGTTGAGATAGGCAAGGTTGGTAAACTTGCCTTGTGATGTCACAAAAGATCTAACCAGGTCGCAGTGACCAAGGGCGTTTATTAAAGCCGATGGCCCTACCTTTACCAAACTTGCCTTGTTTTTCACTTACCACTCCCATGCCAAACTGTAGAAACAATGTCCTGTCTCACCTAGTCCTGTCTCATCTCAACCCGGTACATAACCACAGAAGCCTCGAGAACCCAAGGTCGTGGTAATGTACCGGGTTGAGATAGGCAAGGTTGGTAAACTTGCCTTGTTTTTCAGTTACCACTCCGATGCCAAACTGTAGAAACAATATCCTGTCTCACCTAGTCCTGTCTCATCTCAACCCGGTACATAACCACAACCTAAACGTGTGTCCACACATAGTCAAAGGCCGTCGATCCACATCGATCGACAGCCTTCGACTATGTGTGGACACGGCCTAAGGAGCGCACCGAATCGTCTCGGCATGATTAAAATCAAAGAGATTTCAAGATTATATACCTACTCAGAGATTATTCGTTCGTAGGTAAGTCTACTCCGGTAGTCCGAGTATGATAAATTGATAAATAAACATTTACCCACCTGCTGTAGTACCAGCCTAAATAAATAAATGCTACCTCTTGAGTCTTGATGTTACCTACCTCTAAATAAATGTTATGTATCTATATATAGTAGGTATATATTTTACATTGTTTTCTTTTCATTTTGTACGCAAAATTCAGGGCCGTATTTAGATGGAGCGAGGGGGCCCGCCCTTCCCCTGGACCCTCAGTTTACTCCTTTACTGTGTTGACCAGACGTCAAAAATTTAGAGTACCGTGCCAGATACCTATCGACTGTTGAAACTCCATTCAGCGACAAAAATTGAGAATAGCACTCGATTTCCCAGATGGTTTCCTATCCAGATACCGACCACACTGAACGTTACTTAACATCAGCGGATCTGGAAGTACGGTCGTGAAATAGGTAGGTACCAGGTTCCAGTCACGTGTCTGCTTAAAACCGTTATTTTTATGCTCCAAAAAAAATTATGCTCTATGGTTGTTCTCAACATGGCAACACTGTCACTTCAGCAATATCAACGACCTTGGCTAACTTCACACAAAATAAACAGCTGACAGCAAAATGTAAACAAACGAAATTTTATCTTATCTGGAAAATTTAACTTTCTGTTTTTTTAGTTTTTTACTTTTTTGAATTTGGATCTAGAAAATCTAGATTAATCTTTAGATCTCGAGTTATTTTAGAATTTACTACAACGCGTATATTTTGTCCTACGTGAGTGGAATTTGTTTCGTGCACTTCCTTTTTCTACACCCTATACCTCCCTCCTTTAGCCCTCGACGAAGTCTGCATCCAAGATGTTCGTTTTCTCCCTCGTTCTCTTCTTCTTCCTTCTAGGGATCCTTTCAGTATTGTTTGTAGGATTATGTATCTTTCTGGGTGACGTGAGATATGAAGGTAATCTGCATCAACAAAATCAGTTCGATTTTTCCTCCAGCTCCAAAGGCTAAAAAACTCTCTGCAGAAGCTCTGATGCTCTTCGACCTTCGCTCCACCTTGATTTTATCCTGAGTTTATTTTTTATTTCTTTTTTTTTTTTTTTTGTCTCTTGGACTAATTTTATTTTTAAATAATTGTTCAGCTCTATTTACTAAAATTTAGGATACAAGGAGTTCAATAATATGTTACCAAGCTAACTTAAAATATTAAATTAGAACTACTCACTATTAATATTTCTGCTCAAGTAACATAAGTTACACTAGAAGGGTAATAATAAAGGAAGGACGGCTTCAAAAACCTCCTTATAGTAAAGAATAGTAATGCTATTTTCTTATTTATCATCATATTGCTCAATCAGTAGATTGGTTGGTAGCTCTCCATGGTGTTCTGTCTGAAGTTTTCCTCTTCGTCTCCGCGTATGACTTGAATCCAGAGTATTCTCATTCTTATAATACAGAATATCCCACAGGGTGTGATCATATTGAAGCCACCACGATCTCAAATATTGGGGGTCATAAACTCAGACATCTGGGACCCATAAAATCGCAGACTGAAGCGGAGCCATCATCTCAGATTATGAAATCTCAGACAGCAATGGAGATGAAGACTGTGGAGGGTTCAACGGAGTAAGTGGAGATGGAGATGGAAATGGAAATGGAAGCTCCCAAGTCCCAAGTTTTGTTTAAAACCAACGAATGGCGCTGCCTCTAGGTATGTTGGAGATTTTGCCCACAGGACATGATTTGGAGGATACGAGTATTTTCCTGTTGTATAATTTTAATTACTGTCTGTTAAGAGTTAAAGTAAAAATAAGAACTATTGTCCGAATCTGTAAGGGCAAAAATTGGAGCTCAGACAACATTGAAGCCATACGGAGCCATATTCTACCATCATCCAAGACTGCATTGGTGTTATCTCCACACATAGACTGCATCTCAGATATACGAGCCATAAGCTGCCACATTGGCG
>NW_007384733.1:0-3609 GCF_000475195.1 Diaphorina citri | reverse complement strand
GAGAGAGAGAGAGAGAGAGAAGAGAGAGAGAGAGAGAGAGAGAGAGAGAGAGCCAACTTATTGTTGTCTATGAAGTCACAAATTTGACTGTCAACTTTGATACGAGTTTTTGTTTGACAGTTTTGTGCTTTCAATTATGCTTCACACTCTTCAATCTAATACCTTCTAATTATTATTAAGATATTTTTTTGGAAATCGACACAAATTTCATGGAAGCTTACACATTTTTGTATTTGTCTCATGTTTGCACAAACATGGATTTTCGCTGAGCAGTGTATTCCTAGCTTGTCTAGCTTTTTGATAGGTCGGTGTACGCGGTATTCCATATATCCAAAGCAAAACAGCATCTCCATTTCTCTGCAGATCTCAGCAAAGAATTCAACTGGAAAGTCATTCTAAGCTTCGAGGGAGATGCTGAAATAACAGCAAACAACTGGATTGGAAATAACATCCGCAGAAGAAGAAGAAGTAGAAAAAAAAAACAACATCAAACAACGTTCAAAACCCCCCCGAATTCAACAAACATTGACGAAAATGTCTCGGAATGTTTTGATTTGAAATTTTCGTAATAAATATTGATGTTTTTATTGTTTCTAATACATATTGTGCTACAAGATTCCTCTTGCAAAGCTGAGTAAAAAAACTATAAAATTGGTTGTTTTTTTTTGGTAGAAAGCATATAAAAAGTCATCAAGAAATGATGGAAAATCAAGATTTACGAAAGATATTGTTACACCCACACATCTAGATGATAAAAAGGAGGAAGAGGAGGAGAAGAAGAAAGAAAAAAGAAAGAAAGAAAGCAAAAAGAAGTAGAAGGTTAAAGAAGAAAAAAAAAAAAAAAAAAAAAAAAAAAAAGAAAAAAAAAGAAGAAGGTTAAAAAAAAAAAAAAAAAAAAAAAAAGGAAAGAAACAAAGGAGGAAGAAGATGAAGAAGAACGAGTTGGAATTAGACAATATTATAAATAAGAGAAAAAGCACTTAATTAATAAGAAAGTAGGTAAGTAAAAAGTTTCGTAATTTATTGTATAGGTAGATACCTACCTTTATCACTCAATTCATTCGCAGGTCCAGATTTAGGCAATATACCTCGGTGGCGTAGTGGTCAAGGCGCTAGCCTCATAAACCAGGAGGACGCGGGTTCAATCCCAGCCGAGGCATTATTTGAAAGAAAGCCGAGGCATTTCTTTGATAGAAAGCATATAAAAAGTCATCAAGAAATGATGGAAAATCAAGATTTACGAAAGATATTGTTACACCCACACATGGAAAATCAAGATTTACGAAAATGCCTCAGGTATTGAACTTCTCTAGTTCATTACGCCCAAAACTATTTTGACTTCTTTTAAAATTTCAAAAGCAACCTATCAAATCCAGGCCTGATTTCCAGCACTGGGAAAATGAAGCAGGGTAGGAGTGTACAGGGGTTACTCTATGAATAATGCATAATTTTCACTTTTTCCACATTCCGGGTGTTGGGGAAATATTTCAGAAAACAGGAAGCAGTTTAATTTAAGACACTTGTTTCCCGGTCTGGTGTTTATGTTGGCTGTAAATATCCACAAGATCTGTACATAGCACAACAAATAGTTTGACGCCTAAATAATTTTCTCACTAAGTACCTACCTACCTAGCTATCTTGAACTAAATTGAATCCATGTTCATAGCTCATGTTCTAACGGAAGAAAGTAGTAAACTTTACAGGTAGGTAGAAGGAGATGTTACGTGGTAGTTTTGTCAAAGAAAAGCGCATAACTTTATTCCTTCTTTTTCCTCGAATTCTATCCTGCTATAATGAACTTTACTTACATATTTATCTACTTATTTTAAACTTCGAACTTTCTTTCTGTCTCTCGCTCCCATTATTCAAATTTTTAATTTCCTCATTTCTACTCTGCTTGAGGTACTTTTAGGAAAAGTAAATTATGAATTACCCGTCTTATCATTTATTACATAGCTAGGTACCTACTTACCTGGTAGGTAGAAGAATTTGTAAGCTGCACATTCGAGCACAACGATGTCTGGAAGATTTCTGGTGACCCCTTTTCTATTGTATGAAAGGAAAAAGTATTTTTTCCCGTCGGTATTAGAATGAAGTCCCTAACCACTGCTGCCAAATCACAAGATATGTCTTGAGGGGACATTCCCTACCTAGGTATGAATCTATTTAAAAAGCTGGAGGTACACAAAAAATGTTTACAATCAATAAAGTTCCCTCGTATAATATTTTGTCTACAATTTGGACGCCTTAAGACTCTTAAGAGTCTACTATGTATCCTAGGAATCTCTAATAAACAACATCTAATCCAAGACGCTCGTCTACTTTCAACACCTTCCATCACATCGGAGTCAGCTAATAAAATCTTTAATTACAACGTCCAAGATCATCGTAATAAACATAATTTGAGATTCAATAATCCAGCCCCAAAAAATTTAAATTGATTTTTTTCTGTGGTGGTACCCTGAAGTGATGAGACCATCCTACGATCTTCATTTGAAGTATTTAGATTTTGACTATCAATCAAAGCGATTATTATGGATCACTTATCCAATCTATGGAATTAAAACAAGCACCTATCACCTATCGGAATATCGGACCTCACGAATATTATCAACAAAATCAGTGTTTATATTTAGATTTACCTACATCGGTTTCGGGAACCGATATTTTGCCCGGATCCCCGTTGCATTTGACTGTTATTTCTCTGTTTAGCAAAAAGTTGTACAAATACTTTAGAATGTAGCCGTTGATGCCAAATTTCTGGAAACTTTTGCTTACCTTTGAGAAAACAACAACTTTTTGTTGAGAGATTGTAAATCAGAACTAACCAACATTTGAGGTCAACAGTAATGAAAGTTTGCTACCAAATTGTGCTTCTATGATATCCTTGAATGGAATGAATGGTTTCATTTTCTCCTTTTGAGTTAAGAACAATAGACTTGGTAGATGCTGATTTTCACTATCTTATGATAGGACTTCAAGTTCAAGGGATATCTCAAATATCTGCATCGTGCTTTCATGCGAAGTATTCAGACAGCAATAGATTCTACCAAGTCTCTGAATCTCTCTGTGTTTGAAGAATTCCGAGTTCAAAATTCCTTGGACGCCCCGAAACAACATTCAATCTCTTCCCATGTCCCAAGTGTATCTACACATGATTTCATGTCCCAAGTGTATCTACACATGATTTCATGTCCCAAGTGAGCCCAAGTCCATGTCCTATTGTTAAGTCATAATCACACTCACATGATTTCATGTCCCAAGTGAGCCCAAGTCCGTGTCCTATTGTTAAGTCATAATCACACTCTATAGGATTTCCAGAGGTGTTGGCAATCTCAGCTTCGGAGAGTCTTCAACCAGAGGGCGGGAGAGGTCAAACAAATTAATTACTCTTGTTAACAAGAAAGGTGATTTGAAAAATGATGATGGGGAGTGAAGCGTCGATCGTAATGGTGATGGGATTTCAACGAGCTCAGAACGGAGGTTCCTAACATGACTGGAGAGTTTGGAGCCCAGACCCATTTGGGAGAAGCAATATGCCGGCCACCGCTGAGACCGTCCGAACGTGTGTGGCGGAAAAAGCTTTATTGTAGGTCAAACTCCGAAACT
>NW_007384732.1:0-3612 GCF_000475195.1 Diaphorina citri | reverse complement strand
AAAAATACACTTCTTCTAATGAAAGAAACTAACTAAAAACTTTGATGTGTGTAAAATTTTGTTCAGGCTAGCCAACAAGCAAGACATGGAGGCAGCAATGGACGAGGTAGACATTGTAGAGAGACTCAACGTTCATACTCTGGTCAACACATACAAGTGCCCTACTACTATAGAACTATGCAACACGGTAGAGCCACCAGTCAAACAGAAGAAATGTTGCCACAAAGGAGGAGCCGCCCATCAGAGTGATGGAATACAGAACATTCATACTACACACTGGAGGGGGAAATGAGAAAACGGACAGATTAGTACATGGGAAATATTTACAACCCAAGTAACCTACTGGTTTAGTAAAGACCCCCACCACGCAAAAAAAAAAAAAAAAAAAAAAAAAAAAAAAATGCACTCGTATTTCGATTGCAAATATTTCACCGGGTTACTTTCTGGTGTTCTTGTGTTGACCCAGCACCTAAATGGGAAGTGGGTATAACAGTGAACTTGTACATCGGAGATTTGTAGGTATAAGGTTAACCTGAATTTTGGGGCTGTTTGCCCCTACACCTAAGCCTCAGAAACTCAGAATGGACTTTTTGTGTACGCAAAATTCATACCGGAGGTTCCCGCTTTGATTCCCTGTAGAGTAAAAAAAAAAAAAAAAAAATCGGTTCTGTGCTTGGAAGTTGGAAGTTGGGGTGCAATCAGCCTCGTGAGGACAAGTGAGTAGCTACTTTATTCGAGTAGCAACTAGTGGCGGCATTACCAGTGTTGGAAGATTATCGAAACATGATTGCAAAGAAGGCACTTATTAAAGCTGTAATATCCACAAAAGTTGTGAAAAGGCTGATGCTTTACGGCAAAAAATTCATGATTTGATTTTCATTTTACCTGTTAAGCTGTGTCCACATATCCTGTCTTCCTTCTCTCTTCGATTTCGGGACGATAAGACCATAGCAGATACAATTCCCTCTGTCAAACCTCTTTAAAAAAAAAGTATTAAGTGAGTTAAAACTCCGTTTGAGTTAACCAAACTCGAGTTTTCTTGTACTAAGCAAAATCTGATTGTTGATTTCAAAGATTTCAGCCAAGCTGATTGCTTAATCCAAGAGTTTAAACTCATTTTGTGGAACCAACCATATTAGCTGTCAGCTTAATCTCTTGAATCTGGTTTTGATCTCTTACATCATGAGAACCGTTGAAGTGTGGGGTTAGGTAACGCTCAAAACGGTAATCTTATGCGACGGGTCAAATAAATTGTACAAATAAATTACAAATTACAATTACAAAATTAGTAACGCCTCTTTTCAAGCTCTCTGATAAACTACTATCTTTTATCTTTGACTAACCTAACCTGAATTTATAATTCCGCGAGATAGTAGATAGCTATAGGGTAAGTGTACCATTTATTGGCCCACCTGCCCACATTTATTTTTCTAATTTTTGTTTTTATGACTACAATTTTTGAATAGCACTGGTTCGATAGCAGTCTTTAAGCCCTTTCTTTTGATGAAATTGGATCTTGAAAAAGTTCGTCCAGTTCAGACTTATGTGGCGTATGGTACAGGTGGGCCAATAAATGGTACGTTTTTTAGGTGGGCGAATAAATGGTACACTTACCCTATGTATTTTAAATCTTGTATTTTAACCATACAGCGAGCCATGAGTCCTGAGGATTATCTACTACCTTGGTGTCAACTTAGAGAAACAATCAAGTATTCAAGTAAATTCGTTGAAAGACTGCCCAAAATTTGGGTTGCTGAAACAAGACAGCATAAAATATAACAAATTACCTACCTAGGTACATTTTTTTCACGTTTTTTTTTTTTTTAGAGTGCCAAAAATTTGTCCAACGGGTTCAAGAAGAGCGAGAGAGATGAGACGAACATCTCCAACTTTCAAATCAAAAATAGCAGTGAGAATCTACAGGACAACAATACGAGCGATAATCAAGGTAAGTTCACCAGAATCACACATACTTACCTATTTGTACCCAGAGGGTTTGTCTAGCTAGGGGACGTTAAACAGAGAGTAGATTAGCGTCTGGCTGTGCGACTATAGACAGGGAGAAGACAAAATTTGTCCAACGGGTTCAAGAAGAGCGAGAGAGATGAGACGAACATCTCCAACTTTCAAATCAAAAATAGCAGTGAGAATCTACAAGACAACAATACGAGCGATAATCATGGTAAGTTCACAAGAATCACACATACTTACCTATATGTACCCAGAGGGTTTGTCTAGCTAGGGGACGTTAAACAGAGAGTAGATTAGTGTCTGGCTGTGCGACTATGGACAGGGAGAAGAACAGCTAACCCTAACCAGCCTAAGCTAGCTGATAGTTTCAAAGGGCTCTCTCTGCTTGAAAAGAACAAGCACAAGTCCTCAGAATGGTTGACTGTGGTTCAGGACAAGCCAATTAAACATGGCTAGAGACCATCACCCTGGTGCTGGTGTATGGCTGATAGAAGAGATATTTTCTCTATCTTGTCATCAGTCATCAACTTTCGGCTTATAGTTAAAGCCGCTACAACAACAATTCCCTATTTCAATGGCATTTCAAATTGCGATCATTTCCAGATAGTAAAAAGAAACAGCCGAGGAAGAGGTTTTTTTTTTTTTTTAGAGTGCCAAAAATTTGTCCAACGGGTTCAAGAAGAGCGAGAGAGATGAGACGAACATCTCTAACTTTCAAATCAAAAATAGCAGTGAGAATCTACAGGACAACAATACGAGCGATAATCATGGTAAGTTCACAAGAATCACACATACTTACCTATATGTGCCCAGAGGGTTTGTCTAGCTAGGGGACGTTAAACAGAGAGTAGATTAGCCTCTGGCTGTGCGACTATAAACAGGGAGAAGAACAGCTAACCCTAACCAGCCTAGCTAGCTGATAGTTTCAAAGGGCAGAACAAGCTTGAAAAGAACAAGCACAAGTCCTCAGAATGGTTGACTGTGGTTCAGGACAAGCCAATTAAACATGGGTAGAGACCATCACCCTGGTGCTGGTGTATGGCTGATAGAAGAGATATTTTCTCTATCTTGTCGTCAGTCATCATCATCACCTTTCGGCTATAGCTAAAGTCGCTACAACAACCCCCTATTTCAGTTGAATTTCGAATTGTGATCATTTTCAGAGAGTAAAAAGAAACAGCCGAGGAAGAGGAAGAAAAAGGTGGCACCCCTCAACACAGACGATGAAACAGAACTTAGCCTACCCCCTCTACGTCTTCCGGGACGAAATGGTAAGATGTAAGATTATCCCATCAGTACCTTCTTTTAACTCTTAAGGCTAGGGTCTACAATCTCACGTCACCCATCCTGATTCTAACCAAGCGCAACGTTGCTTCAGTGATTCATTGGGAAGTGGAGCATTCAACGTACTATCGCCACTGACATCTGATAGACGAAACTGAAATGATGGAGGTCTTATATATCATCTCAATCAAAAGAGATTAGGAGGAGAGGTTAGGTAGGTTAAAGCCAACTATGAACGTACACTGTTACAGGGCCGTATTTGCCGTATTTAGGGGGTTGGGCCTCCCCCTCCCCTCGAGCCTCAATTTTCTCTTATACCTACTGTAGGCCAGACTTCGAAAATTTGGAACCCCCCCC
>NW_007384731.1:2012-3612 GCF_000475195.1 Diaphorina citri | reverse complement strand
TACGGTTAATTTTTTCTAATCTCTATGATTAAATTATCGGGGAGTCATTATCTTTTACATGAGAATCCTCAATTGTTTACTCTCTCTTCAGCATTATTATTTTCAGTTTCAAACTTTGTGATCACATGTTCTGTGACATCCTGAGCAATTATTTCAACAGTTTCATTTTCACTTAAGACAGTGACATTGTCATCATCAGAGTTTGGACTGTCAAACAAATCTTCAGAGTAATTACTCAGGAATTGTTCAACCAGATCAATTTCAAAATGGGAATCATCCACTTCATTGTTACTCACATCATCAAAGTTCTCTTCACTTTTAATTTCCCCATCAACCTCACTCATTATTTCATCTTTGTTTGTCTCTATTCCACTATCAATTATGTTTTCGTTGTGCCAGGTTAGTGCAGCTTTGAGTATATCAATCTCCTCAGAATAAAGCCAATCTGACTTAAGTAAATCAATCAACACATTATGTTGTAAATTTACAAATGACTTGTGTTTGATCATGAGATCCGTGTTCTGATACACATAGATTTTCAATCTTTCATACAATTCCTTAAGATCATACATCATGGCAGTGTTGAGTAAGGTAACTACAGAGTTCTTATTGAAACGTTTGATCTTGGAAAGATAACATTTTAGATCTGTATGTAATTCCATCAGTTCATAGTGTCCAGAGAGATGTATGATCTCAGATAAAACAGCTTCAATTCCCCTTTGAATGATGAAATGACTAATTTTATTAATTATTTACTAAGAATAAGTGTAGGGATGTTTCTCTTACCTGGTTATAAAAGCACTGAGATGTGCAATAGGCTTTATATGGCTGAGGTAATCTGAATGAGGAATCAGATAACCAACTTTACACATATGATTTAAGCAAAAAATGGGTTTGTTCATGTAAAAATATGTTTGATTTGCACCTCCAAGGGAAATCTGAAAGCAAAAAGAATACTTGATTTCTAGCTGTCCATTAAAAAAAAAAAAAAAAAAAACAAAAATGTGAGTTTCAACCTCTTCTAATTGGGTAAGTACTGGCTTGCTGATCAAAGCTCAGGGCAAAATTGGTAAAATAAATTTGATTTATTATGGCTTACATAAACCAGTTGACCCCTTACGCCCAGACTCAGCCTCCTACCCATTGGAAGCTATTGGAACATGTGTGGTGCGAAAACAGCTTCAATCTTAGGTTTCCCACACATTATTCCAACTGACTTACCAAACTGATTATGATTGGTGGCTCATCACGAACAGGTACCACCCAAAACACCCGTTCCCTACGTAATACACACTTCTGTGTTAGTCATCAGAAGATAGTATGTCTTCCTTACGCGAAGATCACCGTCTCTAAAGACGACATTGTAGGACTGACAGTCACATAATTCATCAAATCTCCTGATACCGGTCTGATTTTATTTCTCGAACAAAAGTGGATCTTCTCCCTCCTCCTCTCCATCTTTTCTCTTCTTTTTCAATCTCCCAATTCTCTCTCCTCATTCGTGTGTCGAAACACATAGAATGAGCGAAGAATAAACACAAAAGAATGGAAACTAGGAGACTAGTGAAAAAGACATGTGCTGATCCTAAATAAATCCCCC
>NW_007384731.1:0-1131 GCF_000475195.1 Diaphorina citri | reverse complement strand
TCTATTGTGCGCGTGCGCGATCGAAGAGTTATCTCACGAATCCTACCGGTTTACACAAATCAGCTGTTTTTTGTTTACATCTTTTGAAATATCGCTATTTACTATTTAGGAGAAAAAAATCTGGATCTGAAAAAACAAAAACCTTTGACTGTTTTGACATTTTTTAATACCGAAGAGGAATAGAGGATTTCCCCATTCCTACTTGACAATTTTTGTCCATCAGTCATGATAAGAATCATGTGCCCCACAGTTTTTTAGTGTAGATTGGCCATTCCCTTATGTGCGAGGTAAGTTCTCAAAGTATGTAGGCACTTGACAGTCTTATCAGCTCCCATGTCAAGGCTATGGAACGTTCATTGGTATCAGGGAAATCACAAGTACCGATTTTGTTCTCTGTGTGGAGTAAAGTGGGTAAGGGAGATGAGAATTAAATGAAGAATAGGCCCCAGCTACTGGCCTCGAGCCCATTCCCACTTGTCCTGAGTTTCATCTTTTCCTTAAAGCCTTAAACTCTTTGTGCCACAATGTCCTCCTGCGAGGACATTGGCTTGGATATACCTAGACCTCGCACTGAAGCAGAATTTTGATTCTAAGGTTGTATGTGCTGGAGTCTCCTTGTGCAAGGTCACTCCAACACACACTACTACAAAACCAAAATTTACCTTTGGCATATACTACTACCGAGTGTTTGTCCTCACTTGTCCTCAAGTGAGGACATCCCAGCACATACAGGACATTGGCTTGGATATACCTAGACCTCGCACTGAAGCAGAATTTTGATTCTAAGGTTGTATGTGCTGGAGTGTCCTTGTGCAAGGACACTCCAACACACACTACTACAAAACCAAAATTTACCTTTGGCATATACTACTACCGAGTGTTTGTCCTCAAGTGAGGACATCCCAGCACATATGACCTCAAATGCTGAAAACAGCTTTGGCTTGAAGAAGTTGCCTTGTAACCTATAGGCAATGTATTGTAAATAAGTCTCCTCATTTTATTTGTTCTGAAGTTGTGTCAATGGAAAGTTGCTACAAAAAGGGGCTGTCATATATGAGCAGTGATCAGTGTTATCATAGGGTTAGGTTCATCACAAAAAGGAGCTTTCTTCTTCATTGTCATGGCTTCTGA
>NW_007384730.1:0-3612 GCF_000475195.1 Diaphorina citri | reverse complement strand
AAACGGTTAGAGATATTGTAAAAGTTAGGGTAAAAGAACACTCAAATAAGCATCGTTCAATAGGATAAGGAAAGTCGTGTGATGTTCACACCAGATTTTTGATTTCGTGATGTGATCTTATTATAAGTAGGTAGATGACATCATAAGTAGGCCCGTGTCCAGGATTTTATCGAGGATACACCCAAGTGTCCGAATATGGATGTGTCGGGGGGAGGGGGATGCTCCAAATTTTCGGAGTCTGGTCTACAGTAAATCAGGAAAAGCATTAGTGCTAACCAGCAGGTACTTACGGTCGCCGAATACAAGGTTTTCTCCTGACCGAAACCTTCTAGGAATGGCGATTATCTAGCCCGCCTCTGGGGCTGAGTGGTCAAGAGCACTGACTCGCAACCTGGAGGTGCTGGGTTCGAATCCCAACTAGGGCGGAAATTTTCTGACCGACCTTTTTCGTTCTTGGATAGGCATGGATGTAAAAAAGAATGTGCTTTGAAGTAATGCGAAAGCGGTTAAAAAAAAAAAAAAAAAGGATGGCGATTATCGTTCTTGCTGTACGAAAAGGAACAATGACGAAACACGCCTCCCACATACAGAAATATCTACAGGTAACAAAACATATCAACACATGAGAGTATTTTTTCGAAAAAATTCCCTAACCAAGGTTAGGTGGGAGGGAGAAAATTAAGTCTATTTATGTTGTTTTCTAGAATCCCCTTATTTTTTTCTCGGTTCTTTTCTTTTTTTACGTGATTTATTTTCAAATTTAGGACGGGACAGTGTCAATTGTTTCGGTGTGTTAGCTCGAGGAAACTTTCAAGACTGACTACTGCCTGCCTGAAATAAAATGGTAAGAAAATGAAAAAGTTCTTTGATGTCTTTGGATTGTTAAGATCATCAAATCATTTTTTTTTTTTTTTTTTTTTTTTAAAAAGTTTTTTTTTTTTTTGGGTTTTTAAAATAATAAAAATTTTTTTTTTTTTTTTTTTTTTTTTTTTTTTAATAGGTGACGTTTATTTATTCTAGACACGTGTCAGTATTTGCTGACAATAGCACTATATCTGGAGATTGTAGCTAAATTGAGGTAGGAAGATAACGTTTAGAAAATTCCAGACTTGCTGATCCTATTTGAATCCCCATTTCGTTTAGGAAATGTACTTTTTAGGCGGACCTTTATTTTATAGTGATTATTTGTCAATCTAATTTTTAATGACATCTTCGACTAGTAATTCATCAAAGTAGGTACTATCTAATAACAGATATCTATACTTACCACAGGAACATAGGTTTTCTTTTTTAGGGCACAAATATATGTACTACGAGTATCGAGGTACTTTTTTTTCGAAGAGGTTTGATAGAGGAAACTGTAACTGCTAAGGTCTTATCGTCACGAAATCGAAGAGAGAAGGAAGACAGGATAGGAGAGAGCCAGCCGTTCCGAGAACGATCATTATCCCTTCAGGATAAAATACGCCCCGGGCGGGAATCAAACCCGCGGCCTCGCGCTTACAAGGCAGACGCGCTACCAACCAAGCTAACTTGTTTTCCACCAAAATCCTTTGATCTTTTTCTTCGCCTTTTGAAGTGTTTCGATGGGGTTTTTCGTCAGCCTCTCAATCAGCCCTCGGGTAGGGTGATTACTTGGGGTGACAGTCAGTTTTGGCTACAAAACCTTGGATGCTCTTCGCACTTCACCTTTGCTATTTCTTTGGCTAGGGAAATTCCCCTTTGGAATCTTTCACCTATTTTATGATGTCAAATCGATGTCGATCGACTTCCGTTGAGCAGTGTACTAGTGTATAGGTACACACCCGCGTGTTTTATCATCCATGTTTCAAGTGTTTCAACGAAACACCTCTAGGAAAGCGTGTCTCAATGAGGCGTAAAGGAAAGTCACCAAAATGTTTTATTAGTAGCCAATGTTTTATTAGGCAACATAAAAAGTAAGGCAAGCACCATAGTTTCTTTTTATGACTCATTATTAAGACCAAACCCTAAAAATCAGTTTAATTTCGAGTTTAAAAAAGTCCTATTTGCGATCTATAAAATACAACTCCTCTCCTCTTACTTAGTTACCTCTGGAATAACATATTTAATGTATAATGAGAGTAGGTACCTACATGACATAATAAATAATATGTGACCATTCCTCATGTTATACTAAGAAGAATTTGAGAATTAGTCAGTTGGCAAAGGTAGCCAACCAATCGACTTTGACCTTCCAAGAAGTAGACGTTTGACATGACTAACATAATAAAACTAACAGTTATTATACAAATACACAACACACAAATTTAAAATGGAATAAAAAAAAAAAAAAACAAATAGGATAAAAAGAGAACTTTGAATTTTCTGGTAGAAGATGGTTTCAAATTTTCACCATCCTATTTCGGTTCTAGGTAACTGGGTACATTTTGATTCGAAAATGATAATATATTGCGGAAAGTCTGTACGGTAACTTGTTCAGTTTCCAGCTTGGAAGAGAGCAGCCTTTTCTTGGAAAGCCATCCGCCTCTTTGCTTTCTTCTCTTCTTCTCGTTTCCTTTCTTCTTGTTCTTCTCGGATTTCGTCTTCGAATTTGCTTCCTCGCACCAGTTCTCGGATCTGAAAGCAAATCGGAAATGTCTTTGTTTTAGAAAAATCAATATATATATATCTGTATATTATAGATAGGTAAATTCATGATGAATGCCTGTACTAAATAGACTGTATATATTTTAGATACCAACTCCGAGGGAATAAAAAGTTCCCCACTTTTCATCAAAGACCAAACCCTAAAAATCAGTTTAATTTCGAGTTTAAAAAAGTCCTATTTGCGATCTATAAAATACAACTCCTCTCCTCTTACTTAGTACTTACCTTGGCTTCAAAGAAGTCCTTGGCTCCTCCAACACCCACTTCTTCTACATTGATCTCTGTTAGTCTGGCCAGTTTGCTAAGTCCACTTTCTTCCAATAGTTCTCCCGCATTCGCTTTCCTGAAGATCAGTAGGAACTGAAAGAGACGAGAAATGGTGGATGTTAACTTGGGTCCTCATTGGGGCTTCCAGTTTTTCCTAGTTGACGTTACTTTGTCCCTTATGTTGTTCCTTGAGTTCTGAGCAGGTACGTCGCCGATTTCTTTCCCTTCAGATGAGAAGAGACACAATAGTTCCTAAGACCAAACCCTAAAAATCAGTTTAATTTCGAGTTTAAAAAAGTCCTATTTGCGATCTATAAAATACAACTCCTCTCCTCTTACTTACCTTGGCTTCAAAGAAGTCCTTGGCTCCTCCAACACCCACTTCTTCTACATTGATCTCTGTTAGTCTGGCCAGTTTGCTAAGTCCACTTTCTTCCAATAGTTCTCCCGCATTCGCTTTCCTGAAGATCAGTAGGAACTGAAAGAGACGAGAAATGGTGGATGTTAACTTGGGTCCTCATTAGGGCTTCCAGTTTTTCCTAGTTGACGTTACTTTGTCCCTTATGAAGTTCCTTGAGTTCTGAGCAGGTACGTCGCCAATTTCTTTCCCTTCAGATGAGAAGAGACACAATAGTTCCCATTTAGGTGCTGGGTCAACACGAGAACATCAGGAAGTAACCCTTTGAAACATTTGCAATCGAAGAACGAGTACAAATT
>NW_007384729.1:0-3613 GCF_000475195.1 Diaphorina citri | reverse complement strand
ACGTGCCGGAAACCCAGCAGGCTGCGTCCAGAGATTTCGGTACTCACTATCAATTCCGCACTGGTCCGTTTGGACAAAGTCGTCGTGTGTAGGCACCTTTAAGTGTTGTTATAGTTATTCGTTCTACCATGGTTGTATATTGGTTGTTGACGGGCTTCATGTGTTGTCAGAATTGTTCAAAGTCTAAACAATCCATTGTTGGTTTATTGAGTTGGAAACATACATATTTCGTTGTAGGCGTACTAAATACTGGAATGTCAACAGTAGTTATTTACTATCGACACGATGTGTGTATGTGTATTGATAGTTTACAGTAGACTTTTTGTTACTTTCTTTGTTCTCTTGATATTATTGGAAGAATTTCCCAAGACCAAGAAGAGTATCTTTTTAGTCCGTCCTTCCTTTATTATTACAACAGTAATGAAAAGGTATAAGGGACGGACTATTGTATTCGCTTCGGTGTCGTCTGTGTGTCTGTCTGTCAGTCAGTCAGTCTGTCTGTCTGTTCCCCAGTCTGTCTGTCTGTTCCCATAGAAGGACTTATCCAAACCTGGTTGACCTATATATCAAATTAAAGGTCTTTTTACCAGGATCACGAAAATGGTGGTGCAAATTTTGTCCAGAAAACCATAAAGCCAAAAATCCAAAAAAACTGAACTTTCAACACGAGCGTAACTTGCAACAGTGAACGCAACTTTCAATAATGGATGCAACTTTCAACAGTGAAAGCAAATTGCAACAATGCTGGTCACAACTTGCAACACACTGATTGCAACTTGAAAAATTGGACGCAACGTGCAACACTGCACGCAACTTGCAACAGTGTGACTGTTTACATTAGACATTCGGATTATAGGCTGACCACTTAACCTTGCAGTAAACCACAGTACTGCACATTACAGGCAGGGTTTGCTTCCTCAGGAGCCGTAGATTGTGTTAGGAAGCTGTGCAACAGTCACAGAAGGAAACATCCGTCTTTGATAATATTTTTCCAGTTTCCAGCCTTCAAATCGTTTGCCTTCTAAGTGACCACTTAACCTTGCAGTAAACCACAGTACTGCACATTACAGGCAGGTATTGCTTCCTCAGGAGCCGTAGATTGTGTTAGGAAGCTGTGCAACAGTCACAGAAGGAAACATCCGTCTTTGATATTTTTTTTCCAGTTTCCAGCCTTCAAATCGTTTGCCTTCTAAGTGCTAGGTCGCGGGATTGATTACCACTGGGGCGAACTTTATCTTAAACAGATAGGGTTCATTTTCGGAACAGCTGACTTTCTCCTATCCATTCTTCTGCTCTCTTCGCTTTCCGGACGATAAGACCTCAGTAGTTACAGTTCCCTCTGTCAAATCTCTAAGAAAATAGGCAATTAAATGAATAAAATGAGAAAAGACTTCTTATTGGGAGTGAGCAATGTGAACTGTTTCTACTTGAGTAATAAACATCCGGGTACTAACCACGCGCAACCGTGCTCAACTTCAGTGATCCATGCGGAACTGGTGCTTTCAAGGAGCTATCGCACAAGTGGCCAAATGGATTTTCAAGTGGTAAAACTTCAAAGTGTTGAGCTAGACTCCTATTTCGACAATCCAAATAAAGCACTATACTACTACGAAGAGATTGAAGAGTTCTGTGAAGGCTCTCACATATGGGTTAGGCATTGTAGGGGCACCGCACAACTTTGAACGGTCATTTAGGGCACCGCGGCCCAAAAAGTTTGAGAACCCCTACCCCTGTTTTAGAGTATAGACTGAGAGAGAAGATTAAAGGAGGAGAATTTCGATCACAAGTGGCCAAATGGATTTTCAAGTGGTAAAACTTCAAAGTGTTGAGCCAGACTCCTATTTCGACAATCCAAATAAAGCACTATACTACTACGAAGAGATCGAAGAGTTCTGTGAAGGCGCGTATACATCTTCAAACGCCATGTCTCCTTCTGCCCCAGCTTTGCCGCAGTGTAAACTAACCTTTATATTAATGCACTTATGCAGATAATGCTTGTAAAATCACATTTCCTCTTCCTTCCTACACACTAGTACTAGACTGAGAGAGAAGATTAAAGGAGGAGAATTTCGATCACAAGTGGCCAAATGGATTTTCAAGTGGTAAAACTTCAAAGTGTTGAGCTAGACTCTTATTTCGACAATCCAAATAAAGCACTATACTACTACGAAGAGCGATCTCTTTCTGTGAAGGCGCATATACATCTTCAAACGCCATGTCTCCTTCTGCCCCAGCTTTGCCGCAATGTAAACTAACCTTTATATTAATGCACTTATGCAGATAATGCTTGTAAAATCACATTTCCTCTTCCTTCCTACACTCTAGTAGTCCAAGTCTTAGATTACAACTTAATGAATGAATAAGATACATATGTATGTATTTATGGATTTATTCATCTATTAACTTTGGTATTTATCTATTTATTGATTGAGAAAGAGGTCGCGGGATTGATTACCACCTGGGGCGAACTTTATCTTAAACAGATAGGGTTCATTTTCGGAACAGCTGACTTTCTCCTATCCATTCTTCTACTCTCTTCGCTTTCCGGACGATAAGACCTCAGTAGTTACAGTTCCCTCTATCAAATCTCTAAGAAAATAGGCAATTAAATGAATAAAATGAGAAAAGACTTCTTATTGGGAGTGAGAAATGTGAATTGTTTCTACTCGAGTAATAGATATAAGTAAGCAAGTTTACCTTAAACAAGTTCAATTCTGGGGTTCAGAAGCTATATTGATTCCTCGGGTTACCACCTTTACGACTGGTCGTAAACCACCCCACTTATCACTCTGAGTAAATTTCCCTGGATATAAGTAAGCAAGTTTACCTTAAACAAGTTCAATTCTGGGGTTCAGAAGCTATATTGATTCCTCGGGTTACCACCTTTACGACTGATCGTAAACCACCCCACTTATCACTCTGAGTAAATTTCCCTCCTTATCAGTTTATCGGACATTTTTATATCTTGTGTTTTGATTGATTAAGATCTGATCGAGAAATAATTGGTTCAATTAACCGCCCACACATTGAGTTAACGGACGAAAGGCTTGTTAGGTTCTTTACAGCATTTATGACTCTGCTTGTGGCTTGTGGGTTTATTGAGACAAACTACCTTGTTATCCTGGGACTGCTTTGTTACTTCTCCAGGGCACATTACATCTACCTATGTCTATACTGTCCTATACAGGAATAGAAAGTAAATCAACCGAAAAATGGGCCACGTACAAAAGTGTGACGTACTTTGACAACAAAAATTGACTTAAAAGCCAATGATACGAATGTTCAAATAGATAAAAACGTCAATTACTTTCTCAATCACTCAACTTTGGTCTTATATCTAGTCCCGCAAAGGAAGAGAAAATAGAAGAAAACCAGTCGTTCCGAGAACGAACCTTATCTATTTAGAATAATGTTCGTCCAGCGCGGAAATCGACCCCCGCTAAAAAGGCAGGCGGGCTACCCTTCATCAAGCTGAGTAGGCTGGTCCCTCTCGTAATATTATGTAGCTCCAATCCGCCAATCTACATAGTACAGAAGTACACTGATCATGAGTGTGCCACCCTGTATGTAGATTCAATTTGTCAAGGTACTTGAGATCGCGAGGCAAGTGGTT
>NW_007384728.1:0-3615 GCF_000475195.1 Diaphorina citri | reverse complement strand
ACGGCGGCCTCAAGATCTTTCCACCACACACGTTTTGACGGTCACCTAGGTGCCTAGGTCTGTCAGACTGTCTGATGTCAGACGGCGGCCTCAAGATTTTTCCACCACACACGTTTTGACGGTCACCTAGGTGCCTAGGTCTGTCAGACTGTCTGAGTGTGAGTGGTGGGCATTATTATCATGCAAGCCCGATTCTCACTGCGCGCGGTACGGTTAGATCAGTGCAAGTCAGAATACAACTACGGACAGGACGAGTCAAGTCACAAAACGTCTAATCAGATCCCAGTAACATACCCAAGGGCTTAAAATATAGTCAATAGCCGTTCTGGTCCTGGTGGAATATGGAAAGGTCCTGGTGCCGTGGAATGGTGAAGGCCGGGAAAAGCTAGCAGCACGTCCGGTCACCCATTCGGATACCAACCACTCGCAACGTTGCTTTCAGTGGTCCATCGGGAACTGGTGGTGTATTCAACGTACTATCCCCGCCCCACTTTCTTTTTAAGATCAAGTCCCCAGGGAAAGTTATCATAAGCTATCAAGTTTACACCACTGCATTAAATGACTACCTACTTACCTATCTATAAAAAAAAGCTATATATGAAACGTATAGAGTGTCATAAAAAATAATGACCATGTCATATTTATTATGCATGCGACTAGGAAAGGGACTCCAGTGAAATGTAATACATCATAATAATAAGAACATTAAATATAACAGGTAATTAATGTGAAATCATATGTAATCATAATGAGTTTCATACTTAAGTGTATCATAATTGTATGAGTTGACAAGACAAGTTTCCCTTGAGCTACCGTCTGACACTCTAACTGAACTTCAAATATGCCAAGTTCGTTCCTGGAAGGTTTTTCAGGTTCTTTTTGTTACAGTTACAGAGATGTGTACCTACCTGCTTCAAGTACAAATGTTACCCTGGGCAGGCACAGGTCACAACCTAGAGGTGGATTGAAGTATGGAGTCAGCCTAGATAGCTTACCTAAGTGTTAATACGTTTCGGGACTTTCGGGCTCGATTCATGCCCGGAATTTTATTCGTTCTCGGAACGGCTGGCTTTCTCGCAACGGCCAGTCACGGAATCAATCATTTGCATGATACAAATTTCATGACCCCGCCGGGAATCGAACCCGGGCCTCCCGCGTCCAAGGCGAGCGCAGTGACCACTACGCCATGGGAGCTGGAATGTGGATAAAAATATTTATCTCTGTTTAATAGTGCAGTCGAAGAGGAATATTGTTCTACGTAGAGACGAACCACCGTGGTTTAGTGGGCTTCTGATTTGGAGGTTAGTGGTTCGAAAACAACTCAAGTCATATGATTTGGAGATGGTGTAGTTATTACCTTATCGCGGAAATTTGAGAGGATAATAGATGGTTGTGGCTGTCTCAACAAGGCTTTGCCTTTAGAAATTGATGAGGAATCCTCGAGACCCAGAGAAAATACTCTGGATCCCGCGGACTTTCCTTATGTTATGACAAAGTTGCTTTCAGGAACAGGTACTTGGTGATTATGTTATATCTAAATAACTAAGGAAAAAGGATCTAACTAACTACCTACATAATTATTACGGATACTGGTAACTACTTACTGGTTCACTTTCTATTGGTGACAGCTAGACAATCTAGACTTGTTAGTTTTGCCATCAGCTGGCAAGAAATATGCAATTTAAATGTGTCCAAGTAACCGGTACTTAACTCATGTGATACATAACTAACACGCAAATCCGGCTTGATGAATTATGCAAAAGAAATTTCTTATGTATTAGGCTTAGGCTGTTTGGTGTATTCATGTCTAGGATAACACTTGGAGATTATGCCCTTAGTTAATGAATTTGGCTTGAGGAAAAGAAGACTAGACAAGTTTTGCCATCAGCTGGCAAGAAATATGCAATTTAAATGTGTCCAAGTAACCGGTACTTAACTCATGTGATACATAACTATCACGTGAATCTGGCTTGATGAATTATGCAAAAGAAATTTCTTATGTATTAGGCTGTTAGGTGTATTCATGTCTAGGATAACACTTGGAGATTATGCCCTTAGTTAATGAATTTGGCTTGAGGAAAAGAAGGAAACATTTTACAAGTGGATGTCCTTTCTACTCTTATATTATTTAGGAGGGAATAGTCTCCTCCTCGAGGTTAATAAGAGAAATAAGGACATGAAAACCTGGAAGGGGTGTTTTATTTGTAATTTTAGATGTATTCTTAAATAAATACAAACATTTCACTTAACACTTTGAGTCTCAGAAGTTGTTTAACCCTCTCAGTGAGTTTTAGGGTTCACTGAACCAATCGGTCGTCGGTACTTATGAGTACCTAATTACCAAAGGGATCATTAAAATGAGGAATTTCAATGCCAAGCATAAATGCCTGTCACAAATATCGTTCCCGCTTAGTCCACTACGCTAAATTTTATGACTTGACCTGGACTCAAACCACCAACTTCCAGATCCCGAGTTCACCGCTCTACCACAACATCACTGAGGAGCCATTATTTATTTATCAGTGAGGCAATTATTGTGAATACACAGCATAAACATTTGATGACCAATACATATCACGTACCTATCAGTAAAATGAATAATGAAATTGTTGATAGACCTTATCACTGCATATCACTTTGAATATTTACTGATATGCTTTTATTATTGAGAATAATTGAATAGTATTGATCTATGCTCTTGTTTGCCATTTGTGTATTTATTGTTCATTTTGATAAGCGAGATGATATTTTCAGCGAGAGGCGCTAAATTTTCCGAGCTGAGTTCACGCTGATGTGATTGAGTTAGATAAGTTAGTTTATTTGGTTTCATGATACATATTGACTTCCTGTCGTTCCTGATCCTGATGATTCCAATGTTTGCGTTTATTTGATTTTGTAGCGACTTTTTGATAGTGATAACAATACCTCCGATGCCGGTATGATAAATAATTAACATTTTATTTAAATTTATTTACACGCTAAGATATAATTAATATTTGATTTGATAAATAGTGTGAAAAGTTGACGAGTCTTTGTTTAAACCTGACTATTTTACGCTTTTGTGGAATGAAATTGTTGGAAATTTAGAAATCCAAAGTTAATTTTCGTCAGCGTTAGCTTGGAGCGTCTGCCTTGGTGCCTTGTAAGCGGATTTCATCCTGAACGGATAAGGTTCGTTCTCTCGGCTGGATTTCTCCTATCCTGTCTTCCTTCTCTTTTCGCTTTCGAGATAATAAGATTATCATAGCAGTTACAGTTCCCCTATCAAACCTCTTTAAAAAAAATTTCATTTGAATGTTTCACTTTTTGATAAGGTTACTTTGAGGTTTTTGACACCTGTCTGCAACCTTGGAAAACCTTTGCATTGTTCTTTTTCAATTGACGTTATTACTTGATATTTCAGAAGAGAAGGTTGAAGGCTTAAAAGTTTGTTAACCCCATTCTCTGACATGCAACTATGCATGTGAAGCATGACATTTTGAACTAAATAGGTAATTATATCACTGGCATGTACATAAGTACCTTTTACCTTACATGTATGCATGTACCTACCCTTACCATATTTTTATTGGGGGCAATATATCACATTGAATAACATTGGAACATAGCCTTTAC
>NW_007384727.1:0-3618 GCF_000475195.1 Diaphorina citri | reverse complement strand
ACAAAGCACAGTTGGCCCAGTGGTAACGCGCTTGCTATGCAGAGGGTAAAGCTCAGATTTAACAATAATACTCTCGTATGTATTATTTATTTACTCGTTTAGGTACTCATATTTCGATTGTAGTTAAAATTCAAACAATTCAACGGCAGGTCTCTTTCTGTTATCCTCTTGTTGGCCCTGCACCTAAATGTGTAGTTGGGAAGTATTATGTATCATCGAAAAACTAAGCTGTTTTACTCAAAACTCATTTTAGGTATTTATACCCCTCTCGAATACAACCCTTCACACATGCCTCATGCCTCGAGCAGCTTTCACTTGTTCGGTTCACAGGAGAGTGATGGATTTTTTATTCCCCGAAACCAACAAGGGGTGAGACACAACCAGATAAAAAATTGAAGAGTAAACTAGCTTTTCCACTTTATCAGAAGAAGAAGAAGAGGAAGAAGAAGAAGAAGAAGAAGAAGAAGAAGAAGAAGAAGAAGTATAGGAGAAGGAAGAAGAATAAAGAGGAAAAAGAAAAGAAGGAGTAGAAGAATAACAAGAAAAAGAAGAACAAGAAGAAAGAGGAGCATACGAAAATGAAGAAGAAGTAAAAGGTAAAGCTTAAGCGTGGTGATAAAACAATGTCTCAAAGCAAATCCTCGGGAAAGCTCCGAAGGAATAAAAATATGAACACGGTATCAGTGTTCACAGCACGTCACTCGAACGTGTGTAGATACTTTATGATTACTTTCTCCGCACATACACACAAACACACCAAGACACACACACACTTTGAGCTTCCAACCTATCAACTCCTCAGGGAGACCGTACCGAGACATAAACCTGGCAGATGTCAGAAGATGTGAAAAAGAAATAAAAACAATCCTGCGGAGAATAAGAAGAAGGAGTAGGAGAAGGAAGAAGAATAATGAGGAAAAATAGGAAAAAGAACAAGAAGGAGTAGAAGAACAACAAAAGCAACAAGAAAAAGAAGAACAAGAAGAAAGAGGAGCATACGAAAATGAAGAAGAAGTAAAAGGTAAAATGTTTCTCCGCACATACACACAAACACACCAAGACACACACACACTTTGAGCTTCCAACCTATCAACTCCTCAGGGAGACCGTACCGAGATATAAACCTGGCAGATGTCAGAAGATGTGAAAAAGAAATAAAAACAATCCTGCGGAGAATAAGAAGAAGAAGTAGGAGAAGGAAGAAGAATAAAGAGGAAAAAGAACAAGAAGGAGTAGAAGAACTACAAGAGCAACAAGAAAAAGAAGAACAAGAAGGAAGCGGAGCATACGAAAATGAAGAAGAAGTAAAAGGTAAAATAGAATAACAAAGCTAGAAACGAAATCCCGAGATTCTTTGAGATAAAAATAAAATTAGAAAATATGAATTATTTAGGAAGAAAAATCTGGGGCTTTCCTGGGATGCATAAGGAGTAAGAATAACTAAAAATTTCACGATTCTAAGCAATGTACAGACAAATCTACAATTTTATTTATATAGATTGTCTTTTCTCCCTGGTCTGATGCCAGACACCTTACGGGATCAGCACACTACGACACAGAAACGTTAATAACAGTGCTTTTGTCTTATTTGTACTGTTCAAATAGAACTAAAGAGTGCCTCTACCCTAGCAGCCAACAGTAAGCTGCTACTGTGGTCACATTTTCAAATTATACTGAGGATAAAATTTCAAACCTCGGCCTGGATTGAAACCACGCCCTCCTGTTTACCAATCTTACCAGGCGAACGTATATTGACCACTACGCCACCGAGGTAGGAAAAAACGTCACTAATCCAATGTTTCAAACAGCAAAGTAAATTATTACGACCTCATGCGACAAATTTAATACAGCCCAAGAACAAGAGCAAAATTACTGCCTGCCCTACTCGGAGAACGGGCATACTAAATTGAAATGGATGATAACCGTGGCACTTAGAATAATACTAAAAGCTGCCAAGAACAAGAAGAACACCTTACGGCCTTTTTGTTAATTTTAAAAACTACGAGACAATAAGTGAGGGAAGAGAGGAAGGGAACAAAGAGGAAGAAGAGAAACCAGAAGAGGAAGAGACAAAAGGAAGAGATAGAGACGAAGTGGGAATCTAAATGTAAAAGGGAGAGATAGGAATTAGGGGAGGAAAGTAAGGAAGGTTATAAAAATATAGGACAAATGTGGTGGAGCTTATTATGGGGCTGCTTTGCTCTGCAGTGGAGAGAAATTTCCAGTGGAGTGAAAAAAGTGGGGAAAGAAAATATTTAAAAAATAAAGTTTTCCAAGTTAAAAAGGATAAGGAAAAAAGTAAATGCTCCTCATTTTGTCCTAAAAGACGAAGAAGGAAAACCACTTATTTGGAACCAAGGGACCCTAAAACGGATGAACAAACTCCAGGCTGAAGGCTTCCAAGTGAAGAAGTTAGAACAGCTGTATCATTTTCATCTCTCCACACTTAGCCCGAATCAGTCCCGGGGCGTGGTTGAGACTGAGGGGGCATGGAAAAACTGATCACGGCCTGAGTAGTTTGGAAAGTGAATATTGCAAACCGAGATGTAAATACATATATGGCGGTGCCCAGGGAACCAAGAGGATGTCTTAATGTTGGGCCTCATAGTTTCAACAGTCTACCTACCTGATGTTTTCAATCAAAAATATGCCATAATTGGCACTAATTCCCCCCACTTTCACCTCCTGAATGCAAGATTTGTTCTTCTTAATCACAGATACCAACAATTTTATTAAGTGCCTCAGAAAAATGTTTGGAAAAAGATTGTAAAATTATCCTCCTCCCACTCTTATCTGGCAAGTCCTAATAATATTCTTGAGCGTTCTATATACAGAGTGTCCCTGAATCACACTGAATATTGTCCACTGGATATTCAGGTTCATGGATTACATTCAGAGCTGTTTCCTCCATTAGTGTCTTCCTCTTCAAATCACGTATACCGTCATAAATAACTTAAATAAGTACGTACCTATGAGTATGCCAAAACCTTGCGCCAACTCTTGATAATTATGTTTATTGACACCACCATGTTCAATTCATTCCGGTGTTCATTCATTCCAGTTCATTTGCGGTCCTTTTAATACCACAAGAAGTTTTGATCCAAATTCAAAATGTCCACGGAGTGTCCACACCACTACTCTGAAGCGATAACGAATTCAAATGTTAATGTAATTCTAATTTATTTTATTCTCATTTCTCTCTCTTCTCCATTCTCTTCTTTTATTATTTCTTTGTTTCTCTCTCTCTCTCCTCTCTTTTAGCCTGGCACTAAATTTATGTTCGCTTTCTACAATCGTCTTCCCTTCTCTCTTTCTTTATCTCTTCCCCTTCTCTGTCACTGTTCTTGTTTTTCCTCTATTATTATTGGAACTTATACGATCCGGAATTATAGGCATTGGGACAAACTCGAATAGAATTCGAATGTATGAAGGAGCTGTAATGGGGAAAACGTAAAACCTTTGTTTGAAAAAGCCCCACATATTCCCCATATTTAATGGGGATAGGAGGAGAAACACAATTGAATAAGACGTCGGATATAGTCTTTTCTTCTTCTTCTTCTTCTTCTTCTTCTTCTTCTTCTTCTTCTTCTTCTTCTTCTTCTTCTTCTTCTTCTTCTT
>NW_007384726.1:2260-3618 GCF_000475195.1 Diaphorina citri | reverse complement strand
TTTGAGATTTGTTGTCGAGGGGACGCTCTCGACACAAAGTCTCTACTCACGTCGTTCTCCTGTATTCAGCGATATCCTGAAATTTACAGCGATAACCTACGGTTATTATGTACTTACGTTAAATCTAAATTGTATTTATTTTGGCTTAGCTCTCGCCCTTAGCTCCCTTTATTGCTTACTTATTTGGTTTATCCCACTTTGTGCTTTGAGCCTGATCAACTCAATATCGCAACCTGGGTTAAATCATTTTCCTTTTCCGAGTTTACATCCGGACCTATTGTAGATACTAACTCTTGTCTCGTTGTACTAGACATTTATTTGTATTATTGGGTACTACCTATGTGCCTATTTTCAACATGTGATTATGGTTATTTCGTTGATTTCTATCATTTGCCGTTTTCGGCCTTACGTTTTGGCTTTTATTTTGTGATCAGGGCCCGATCACAAAATAAGGGTTGTTGATTTGTTTTTTCAATCACATCTTTTCCTATTTTTATCAATATTTTGGAGTTCCGAGCATTTTCATAGTCTATTAAGTATGTTTTCACTGCGAGAGTATAGGTATTTAATTTATGTAGGCACTGTTAGCTAATACCGTTTTGCCTTTAACAACCGGCTATCTGTTTTACATAGGACCTGCTTATCACATTCACGTTATTGACAGTTTATGTATTTTTCACTTACATTATATTGTTCCAAATTATTCGATATATTTTTCCATGATGTCGTTCTCTTATTTCGAGGATATTTTGATACTTACCCTAATGAGTTAAATGGTTATTTTTAATACTTGCTAGTTAGGTAATGTTACTATGTTGAAATTTTGCTACATTTTGATTGATTTTTCCTTACACCATTTCGTGTTGGTGATTAGTCATTGAACTTTACTTTATGAATTTGATTGATACTTCGTTGTATGCTTATTTTACGATGTCGACTTTATTTTTCGCTTTCCCTTAGTTTTTGTAACTTTAATCATTTATCGTGATTTTATTTACTATGTTGACTACTTTTATTATCATCTTAAACATATTTAGCTTACTCTATTGTTGTTCTAATAATCTTGTACCGCGTACCCTGTCGACCCTTTTCACCTTTTGTACGTTTGCCCATAATGATACTTGTTTTGCTTTTCATTTCTTGTAACATCTTATTTTCCGCTATTTGTCTTAATTAAATTGGAACTTACTGTAGGGTATTGGTTTTGAGACATAAGATATTATGATATTGTATTGATTGTTCAACGTTTTTGCGTCATATTCATCATAAGTTTTAGTATTAGAGAGGTTTAGTCAGCTTCTAAAGTATGCCCCTTTGTCAAATTATTGTTGAGGGATTTAAACGTTGACTTCTCATTT
>NW_007384726.1:0-1198 GCF_000475195.1 Diaphorina citri | reverse complement strand
CTGGATCACTTGACTATTTTGAATAACTTATTGCTATCTTGTTCAAATGTCTCAATAATAAATGTACAAGTAGCTCATCTTGAATTAATATTAACTTAATAAATATTTCTCATTATAATAAAATCACCCCATAATAAAACAAATAACTGTTCATTAATTTCCTCAATCGAAGTGTTTTCATTTATCCTCTCGCCACGGGCCAAATAACCCCGTGACAGTAGAATAGTGAATTATATTATTTTATCAAATTTGCTAATATTATGTCATGCTTTAACGGTTTTGAAATTATACTTACCTAACTAATAAGTGCTTAATATTGATGTGATGTGAGGATACTTTATAAAATTTTAAGCCTGCTAATATAATATTAGCTACAAGGAATGTATCGCTTTGGTAAGAGATTTACAAGTTGAAATTATACCTAACTAATAAGTGCTTAATATTGATGTGATGTGAGGATACTTTATAAAATTTTACGCCTACTAATATAATATTAGTTACAAGGAATGTATCGCTTTGGTAAGAGATTTACATGCAACTGAACAGAACAGTTGTTGTACTAAGGCGTCAAATCCTGTAGGCATCACAAGAAAGCCGTATAATTTTCTCATAGTTGCACAAGCAGCTTAAGCCATAAAAAAATATAAATTGAAGTTATTTTGCCTACATCTGAACAAGCATAAAAAACAAATTGTGAAAAATACCTACTGTTGTATATTAAGTGTACATGATTAATGCTGCTCGTTCTTTTTAGCACCTTTTTTATGGTCTCAGAGCTGTATTAAGTCTTCAGAAAACACAAGTGTGGAGGTGTGGACAGAGCAAATTTCACATCAACTTAAAGTTGAACTACTGCTCATTAAAGTTAAGCTATTGCATGTGTAGAACTAACTTACCTTTTGAATATATGAGTATAGACCATGATTGCTATAAGATTAAAGGTAACAACTAACAACGCTAGAAACAACAAGAACTAATTGGAAAATAATTAACTTTGGTGTAGAAAAGGGGCTTTCTTTGACATGAAAACCAAGAAATAATATTATACCAAGTTTTGAACAAGCAAATATCGTGTCAGAAAACTAAATCCATTTAAGAAAAAAGAAAACGAAGAAGTTATTTGTCCACAAACTCCTCACATGGAGGGTGAACTTGGGAAAGGGAACTCATATTAGCTTTATAAAATGATTCCCCAGTG
>NW_007384725.1:0-3619 GCF_000475195.1 Diaphorina citri | reverse complement strand
AAAACCACCTTACCTTACCTACATTATTTGAGAGAAAATATGAAACCAAGTGAGGCTCTTTATGAGGTACAACAGGTTGAATAGTATACTCAGTTAGTATGAAAGGTAGCGCGCCTAACTTGTAAGCGCTAGGTCGCGGGTTCAATTCCCGCTCAGCCGAACTGTATCCTAAACAGCGAAGATTGGTTTTCGGAATGGCTGAGTTTTTCCAGTATTGTCATTCTCTCTTCGCTTTCGGGACGATAAGACCTCGGGAGTTACAGTTTCCTCTATTAAACCTCTAAAGGTGTGTCCTTTAGGCCGTCGATCGATGAATCCAAGCTAACATAGTCGGGTCGGTCGACGAGGTAATAATAATAATAATAGTGCTTATTTATACTTCTTGCATAGGACTGAAAAGTCCCTTTACTCCAGCAGTAGGCTACTACTATTATTCTCGCATAGGACTGAAAAGTCCCTTTACTCCAGCAGTAGGCTACTACTATTATTGTGGTCAAATTCTCAAATTAGGATTGAGGATAAAATTCCATACCTCGGCTGGGATTGAACCCACGCCCTCCTGTTTACCAGGCGAGCGCCTTGACCACTAAATAGGACTGAAAAGTCCCTTTACTCCAGCAGTAGGCTACTACTATTATTGTGGTCAAATTCTCAAATTATATTGAGGATTCCATACCTCGGCTGGGATTGAACCCACGCCCTCCTGTTTACCAGGCGAGCGCCTTGACCACTACACCACCGAGGCAGGGAAAAGGTAAGTCTATGTTGTCAAAGCAGTGTACAGACGGCGGCGTCGACTATGTTTGAACACACCTCTCAAAGTAAAGTCACTTTTAGCTATGGACCCCAGGGGGCATTATTTTCCTTCTTTTTTCTTACGCCCGTTGCCTTTTTGTTTCAGAACCTGACAAAGAAGGCCGGCAAACAAGTGAAGAAGGCTACCCTCCCTTTGACCAAACAGATCAACACTTTTGGTTACAAACGACTATGTTTGAACACACCTCTCAAAGTAAAGTCACTTTTAGCTATGGACCCCAGGGGGCATTATTTTCCTTCTTTTTTCTTACGCCGTTGCCTTTTTGTTTCAGAACCTGACAAAGAAGGCCGGCAAACAAGTGAAGAAGGCTACCCTCCCCTTGACCAAACAGATCAACACTTTTGGTTACAAGTAAACAACTCACCTGCCCTTCTATATCTATCATTTACCGTCTCTCCTATTCGATCTTGAAAACCTCTCAGAAAATACTGACAATTGCAGCAGATGGTGACATTCTGCGAGAGACAATTTGCTGTGAAAAAGAGAACCTGTTATGTGTAATTTGTGAGAAAAATAAAAGCCTTTTTGTTTTATATTTCCTTGATTCCAAAATATTTGCGTTGTTTTTATGTTTTGATTTGATGTTGTTACGTGTTTCGATACAGAAGAAAATTTAAATGAAAGAAAAGTAGAAAAAATAAAGGTAAACAGTAAAAGGTCTACCTGGTCAAAGGAGAAAAAAAGTTGGGGAGAAAAATTGCGAGAGCTTTTTTCAAGCTTCCCAGACCTGTCTAGCATGAAGGTTCCCACCCGAATCCCACCCTCGGCACCTAACTTTGGTAGCACAACTTCGGAGCTCAGAAAGAGGAGGAGCTTAAGTCAGAATCAAGTGGGGGAAATTTCTCCTACATTGCCTTTGAATTGAGCAGTGTTGACAGATCAGTATATAATTTATACTAAATTTAGTATAATTTGAACCTGTTAGTATAATTTTTAGTATCAGACTTTTTTAGATTTTTTTTTTGTAAGAATCTATCATGAGGGAAAAAACCTTTTTTTCCGCAGCGACCGGTGGATTTTTTATTTTTTTTTTTTTAACAAAACAGGCCCTAAAATATCGATAGTATCAATTTATTAAAGGTATAATTTGTAAGAATCTATCATGACGGAAAAAACCTTTTTTTTCGCAGCGACCGGTGAATTAAAAAAAATAATAATAATAATAATAATAATGAAACAGGCCCTAAAATATCGATAGCATCAATTTATTTATGAAACAGGGCCCAAAATATTGATAGTATCAAAGAGCACCGCAACCGACAAGAGGACGGTCACCCGTCCAATTACTCACGCTCGACGTTGCTTAACTTCCATGGACCAAAAGTACTAAGATTTTTTGAATTTCGCGGTCCGCGGTCGTTTTGAGTGATTTAGTATAATTTTTCAAATTTTAGTATAATTTTAGCACGAATCTAGTATAATTTCACTGAAGCCATCTGACAACACTGGAATTGAGGAAGTACCATCGTATACAAAGCTCAAAATTCTGTGGCAGGAGAAATTTCCCCCACTCTTGATTCTGACTTAAGCTCCTCCTCTTTCTGAACTTCGAAGTTGTGGTACCAAAGTTTGGTGCCGAGGGTGGGATTCGGGCGGTTCGATTCCCGCCCGGGGCGGATTTTATCCTGATGGGATAATATTCGTTCTCGGAACGGCTGGCTTTCTCCTATCCTTCCTTCTATCTTCGATTTCGGGACGATAAGACCATAGCACTTTGCAGTTCCCTCTGTCAAACCTCTTCAAAAAAAAGGAAGCACTTGGTAATGCTGTGATATCCACAAGAAATTGTGAAGAAGCTCTCTCTGCTTTGCCACAAAGAATGCGCGATTCCATTCGATTTGATGCTTATGGTGCTTCCCCATTTAAAATACATCGTCCGTCATACGCAGCACATCACTCGCTGACATATCCCGTGTTCTCTTTATAAATTGGGCAATCTCCAGGCGATACTGACAGATGAACTCCATGTTTGCCGGGATGGTGAACAGGGAGGCGAACTTATCGAGCGCCCTGGTGGCGAGAGTTCGAACTACGGCGGCGTGTTCGTCGAATGTAGATCGCGTACTGGGAGGCAGTTTGGCTTTAACGCGCTCTCCTGAATACCTGGAAAAGGGAGGGATTTTATTAAGGTCGGAGTCAGAAAGGGAGTTTATTTAAACTACGTTTAAGAGATCTGATTGGCTGATGTTTTATTATTATTATTTTAATCAACCAATCAGATTACTTAATCCGAGAGTTAAACTTAACCCGAGTTAAATCTCACTTTGTGGCCGCCGGCCTGAGTGAACAAAGGATCAAAGGAAGTAAAGTTCTTTTTCTTCTTTATGATAAAATAAATAAGGGTCTGGCCGGGGGACTTTAAACAGGGAATAGACCAGCTTGGTCTAGCTGGGGGACTTTAATTAAACAAGTAGCATATTAGAATAGAATAGAATAAAATAGTATACACCTTGTTTATCCTGCTAGAATGAGACTGAAAAGCGCGTATGCTTTGTAAGCGCTAGGCCGCGGGTTCAATCCCCGCCCGGGACGGATTTCATCCCAAACAGATAAGGCACGTTCTCGGAACGACTGCTTTCTCCTATCCTGTCCTCGTTCCTTCGGTTTCGGAACGATAAGACCTTCGTTGTTACAGTTCCCTCTATCAAACCTCTATGGGATGAGCATGCTACTACACAGACCACACGAGTCTAAGTAAAAAAAAATCATTACATCTTGCAAAAATGTTTGGAGGTGCGGGGCATCGATCCCCGTACCTCTCGCATGCTAAGCGAGCGCTCTACCATCTGAGCTACACCCCCT
>NW_007384724.1:0-3622 GCF_000475195.1 Diaphorina citri | reverse complement strand
CCCCCCCTCTTCGAGCTTAATTTTTCTCTTGTACTTTGGGCCAGACTCCGAAAATTCACCCACACCCCCCGTCCATTAGTTTTTGGACTCTCGGGCCCTCCCTCAATAAAATCCTGGATACGGCCCTGGGAGGGAGCTGTAACTGCCAAGGTCTTATCGTCCCGAAAGCGAAAAGAGAAGGAAGACAGGATAGGAGAAAGTCAGCCGCTCCGAGAACGAACCTTGTCCGTTCAGGATAAAATCTGCCCCGGGCGGGAATCGAACCCGCGGCCTAGTGCTTTCAAGGCAGACGCCCTGCCTTTAAAGCTAACTAGGCTGGGTTGAATAACTTTAGAACGGCTGAGGAAAAAATCTTCGAGAAAAGAAAGTAAGAGGGAAATATTTTATGGGAATTCTTACCAGACTGACATCATCCAGAACCCAGTTTCCCTCTGGAAGTAGATGACTACGGACGGTACAATGTGTGCGATAATGAAAGACGCGCTCAGAATTACAGTACGGTGCGAGGGATAATTTTCGGCCAGGGTAATAATACCCAGGCCGATGAGGAACAACTGGAATTCCGTACTCAGAAACCACGAGAGTGAGATACACTGTAAGGTAAAATCATAAAATATTTTATTAGAGGTCAATCTTTTTGACTAGACGGGGCGGAGCGCTATCGCGCTCCTTATTTCAATTCATACTCGTATAGCAAATAAATGGCAGTCTAGTTAGCCTGGTTGGTAGCGCGTCTGCCTTGTAAGCGCTAGTTTGCGGGTTTGATCTGGTTCCATTCCCGCCCAACGGATTTTATCCTGAACGGATAAAGTTCGCTCTCGGAAACCTTTCCAATAGAAATTTACAATGTGTGAGTTTTGGCGCCTCCACCATTTGGTATGAAAAATAGTGGAGATGTCAAACTCACCAATTGCAAACATTGTAAAACACCTATTCAAAGACAAATTTTGTTCATTCTCGGAGCGGCTAGCTTTCTCCTAACCTTTCTTCTCTCTTCGATTTCGGTACGAAAAGACCTCAGCAGTTCCAGTTCCCTCTATCAAACCTCTTTAAAAAAAGTTCTACCTATCCCAGCAGGAAACTCAATAGGTAAGCCGTATTTTACTTATTATGTGACTTCTTTTATAGTCAACATGGCTGAACCAATGAGATTGTGAGATTCCGCTTTGTGGAGCAAGTGTGGACGTCCAAAGCGGAATCTCATTGGTTCAGCCATGTTGACTATAAAAAAGTCACATAATAAAATGTCCAATCAATCCATAATTTAAAAGTTTTATTATTTTTTTTACCTTGTTTAACGCCCTACAGGGAGGGCAATTACTAAACAAAGTACCTCTATTGAATCTAATAAAAATCATATAGGTATTATTCCTAACTTGAAGAGAAAAAAGTTTTAAAACTTACTCCGGTGAATTTGAACTGTTTCTTCGCCAAAGCATCGATAAGGTAGACACTGCATACTCCGAAAACATATGGAGGCATCCGTATGTAGAATTTAAGGTACATGGCGCGAACGTGGGGACTGAAGATGATGTTCTGAATGTCCCTGGGAAACGCAGAGATATAGGAGGTAAATAGGTATGATTATAACGTCAGTGCTTATCTGCACATTATTTTTTTCTTGGTCAAAAAAAGAGGTTTGAAAGAGGGAACAGGACTTTCCTTATCCTATTGAATGATGCTAATTTTTTGTTCTATAGTAACTGTTACAATATCTCTAACCGTTTAGTCAGTATAGCTGAAAGCCACCAAAAAACGGTCGAAAACCGCCAAAAAGCGGTCAAAATACGGCCAACCGCAGCACCTATCTTAACCAAAAGTTTTGTGTTACATTTTTGTCTCATTTGTGGACTACATACCAAATTTCAAGTCTCTAGCTCATACCGTTCCCGAGATAATATTGAATTACACCGAAAACCGCCAAAAAGCGGTAAAATGCCGCCAACCGTTGCACCGATCTTAACCAAAAGTTTCGTGTCTCACTCTTGTCACCGCCAAAAAGCGGTAAAATGCCGCCAACCGTTGCACCGATCTTAACCAAAAGTTTCGTGTCGCATCCTTGTCACATTTCACAGCTACACACCAAATTTCAAGTCTCTAGCTCTTACCGTTCTCGAGATATTTTGTTTACAGGCAGACAGAAGGACAGACAGACACACGGACCAATGGCTGAAACTTTGTATTTAGGCTCTAGGGACCTCAAAACGTGTTTTGGCACTGAAAACTGACCATCGAAAATTTGACCCGATTACATTACTTTCCTTCTTATAGGTAGGATAAGGAAAGTAAAAACAAATCATCAATAAGAATTTATTTCCTGTAGTAGCTACCTGACGTTCATTATCATTTTCCTGATAATTATTATTTTTACTGTCTCTCCCTTCTTGGGTGTTTATTATGCAACTTTTCTCAGCCATGTACCATTAATCCATTATCTTGCTGCTCGCTAGTTCAGCTGGTATTTTTTCTCTATTACGTTTTATAGAGATATTTATTTATTTATTTATTAGAGTGTGCCAAAGCCATGTACCATTAATCCATTATCTTGCTGCTCGCTAGTTCAGCTGGTATTTTTTCTCTATTACGTTTTATAGAGATATTTATTTATATTTATTAGAGTGTGCCAACATACAATAACATGTTATATACACTATGATTATTATTTAAAGTTCAATATGGGCTCTGTTTACAAACATAAGAACAGAGGTGATGTCATTCGAAAGGCAAGCATGGAGGTCGTCAGGACACCTAAGGGACTGATATTTGGTGCAATACTTGAGGATATGGAGAACAGTTAACCTGCAGTTACACACTTCACACTGAAGAATAGAGATATTAAAAATAGCTTCTATGTGTTTACCTCTATCTTTTCCGAGTATTGGTTGGGAATTTTTTCTCCGTCTTTTCCACCTTATGGGCTTGTCATGTCTCTTCAGTTCATTAATGTGGAAATCCGCAACAGCATACTCCATACTAGTAACTAGTAGCGCGGTCAAACTTTCTTGACTTGGCGGGGCGAAGCGCTGCCGCTCTCCTTAATTTTACTAACCTATGTTCCAGTCTAGTCAGCTTAGTTGGTAGCGCGTCTGTTAGCGCTTGGGCGCGGGTTCGATTACCGCCCGGGGCGAATTTTATCCTGAACGGATGAAGTTCGTTCTCGCTTTCTCCTATCCTGTCTTCTTCTTCGCTTTGGGGACGATAAGACCTTAGCAGTTACAGTTCCCTCTATCAAACCTTTTAAAAGAGAAAAAAAAAGTCCCAAGTATTTATCTCTGGCTCGGCCTTCCTCTTCCTTTTTTCTTTCGTTAGTGATGTTAACATTGTTGCCACGAAGAAGGTGTCCTTGGTTTATTTTTATCTTTGTTCTACATTCCCCACATCTGTTTTTCTACTTTTTTTTCTCTACCATTTCCATCAATGGGGGTTTTATCTCTGGTTCGGCCTTCCTCCAATGGGTTTTCTTTGAACGTACACGTACTTATACGTAAATAAGTAGGTACCATTTTTTCTATCTCGGTTCTTACTTTGTCTATGACATAACCTTCTTCATTTTCCTCTTACATCACATTTTGTTTCTTACTTTGTCTATGACATAACCTTCTTCATTTTCCTCTTACATCAC
>NW_007384723.1:2524-3622 GCF_000475195.1 Diaphorina citri | reverse complement strand
TATTTAAAATCCTCATAACCTCCCCATCGATCTTGCTAGGAGGAAAGGAAAAGAAATAACCTTTTTTTTAGAAAAAAAGACGGCATTTTTACTTTTAATTATTTTCCTAACCCGTTTTTTTCTGCCTATTCTCCATTTTTCCCCCCTACCTTCAAGTTTATCATTAATCAATTTTTCCAATTAGGGACGGTATGCTTGGGTACCTAAGCTTCTTGAATTGGATTTTTCTATTTTTGCCTTTGCGCATAGGTACTAAACGGTTATTCATTAACTCCCACACATTTAGCTTTTAACTCAGATAAGAAAATGAGAAGAAAAAAAGAAAAAAATCAAATCATTAATTCTTTGTGGTAAAGCAGAGAGCTCTTTCACAACTTTTGTGCGTATCACAGCATTGTGCCTCCTTTAGAGAGAATGAAGACAGGATAGGAGAAAGCCAGCCTTTCCGAAAACGAACCTTATGTGTTTAGAATAAAATCCGCCCCTGGTGGGAATCGAACCCGCAACCTAGCGCTCACAGGGCAGACGCGCTACTCTCCAAGCTAACTGGGATGGATGCCTAATTAAATTCGACACCTACCTACTTGGGATCGACGTTATCTATGTACTCACGTGCCTGACGCATGCCTCTCGAATTTTGGAAGTAGGTACCTAGGCCTAGGTATTAAGTATTAGAGCAATATTATGTTCTCAAAATTTAGTATTCTATTAGGGAAATTGGAAATTACTCAATGCAGACTATTAATACAACTCTCTCTCCCTCACTCTCGCTCTTCCTCCCTCTTTCTCTCCCTCTTCCTCTCCCTCTGGCTCTATCTCTTCCTCTCTATCTCTCCCCATTGCTCTCATTTTTTATCTCTCTCACCTTCATTTACCTCGTTCTTATCATTTTTTTTGACATTTTTGGAAATTAATTTTCAAAATGGCATATTTTACAACATCAATCCTCTTGGGTCCTGCTATTTCGATATTTGTCTCCGGGGGCATTGTGAATTAGCTTCCGTGATGGTTGTTTTTTTTTTACCTTTCCGCCTTCTTCACCTTTTCTCTTCCTCCCCTTTTGCCTCCTCTTTTCCTTCCTCAAAATCCCTCTCCTTT
>NW_007384723.1:0-2339 GCF_000475195.1 Diaphorina citri | reverse complement strand
TCGCGGATTTCGCGATTATGTTCTCGGATTTCGCGATTATGTTCGCGGATTTCGCGTTTTTGTTCGCGGATTTGGCGATTATGTTCGCGGATTTTGCGATTTTGTTCGCGGATTTGGCGATTATGTTCGCGGATTTGGCGATTTTGTTCGCGGGTTTCGCGATTTTGTTCGCGGATTTCGCGATTTTGTTCGCGGATTTCGCGATTTTGTTCGCGGATTTGGCGATTATGTTCGCGGATTTCGCGATTTTGTTCGCGGATTTGGCGATTATGTTCGCGGATTTCGCGATTTTGTTCGCGGATTTGGCGATTATGTTCGCGGATTTCGCGATTTTGTTCGCGGATTTGGCGATTATGGTCGCGGATTTTGCGTTTATGTTCGCGGATTTGGCAATTATGTTCGCGGATTCGCGTCCCGAATCGACATTTTGGATATTTGGCAAGCCTATTTATAAGTATGTGTTAGAAGACAGAATACTGGGGTTAGAGTAGTGCCTACCTTGTATATACAGACTTATACATAGGTACAACATGGAGGTATCTAAGGTAAAAGTAGGTGTAGGTAGGTAGGGCTGTTGAGAAAAAGCATTGACGCGACGCGCGAAGGTAACAAATTTATTATTTTCAATTGCAGTTGAAAGTGTTCGCTTTTTTTTCTTCTGATTTTCTCTCTCTCTTCCCATTCTCTCTCTTTTCCTTCTTCTCTCTTACCACTCTCTCTCTCTCTCTTTTATCCTGTCTCCCTACCTTTTGCTTTCTTTTCTCCTGTATCCCTTACTCTCTCTCTCTCTCTTTTCCCCTGTCTGTCTTTCCCGGTCTCTTTTTCCAACTCTTTTATCCCACTCTTTTCCTCTGTCTTTGTTGATTATTATGTTCTTTCTACATTTCTCCGTCCTCTGTTTTCGCGACACATTGAGATTTCATTTTATTCCTGTCAAATTATTTATTACGTACAAGTATCCATGTAAAAAAAGCCTTATTTGTTATTTTTCCTTGGGAGATATTCTTTTTTACTTTCTATTATTTGTCTTCATTTTCTTTTCCTATCACTTTCTTGTCGAGAATCAAATTTCCATCAAACCTTAAGGTAATTGACACTTTTGTAAATTGGTAAAATTTGATATGGGCAACTTTTTTTGATATAGGGGAATGATCTTTCAGCCTAAAGACGATGACGATGGGAAATTTTTTGAGCTATCTGATGCTCTTTGACATATTCTGTGATCTTAATTATAATTCCTGTGGATTAGAAAGACTCTATAGAAGACGATAAGTGCCTTAGGTATTCTTATAATAAGTAGGTAGGTAATAAATAAATATTTATGTATTTACAAAAATAATATGTAGTAATAATAACCATTAAATAATTCCATTTAATAACTGTGGGGGTTTCCATTGTTTTGGAAACCGGGAAAAAATCTGCAAATTAATTGAATAAAGGGTAAATACGAACTAATAATTTTAATGAAATTCCCACATACGCAAACAGGCACTTTACCTACCTCTCCTGCCTATTCAATAACAGACATATTACATGCAAGAATACCTAAACAAATAGCCTGTAAAGTGGTATACCCGAGTACCCAGGTCTAGGTACTTGAGTACCCATAGAAATTCTATTTACATGAGTCATTAGGTAGAAATATTACCCCGTAATTTTACAGACTTCAGAAGGAATTAAAGCAAAGATAAAAAAAAGCTGATGTATGTACACATGTAGCTGATGTATGTAGTATGTACACATGTAGCTGATGTATGTAGTATGTACACATGGGCCCTTGGCCCCCGTCAAACCCCTAAAAAAAAAAAAAAAAAAAAAAAAAACTCCGAAATTAGGTAAATATGTATTAGTGGAGATGTCAATACTCCGAAATAAGGTAAATATTAGTGGGGGTGTTAAAACTCCAAAATTAGGTAAATATTAGTGGAGCTGTCAAAACTCCAAAATTGGGTAAATATTAGAGAGAAGTTCTCTTGAATGCAAGTCTTAACCACCCTGGTGTCAAAAAGGCCTTTTTTCCCCCGTGTTGAAAAGGCCACAGTTAATATAAAACTGAGCTTATTTGGCACATTGTCTATGATATCTGTCTGCGACATTGTCACATAGAGAACATAGGACTACGAGTTTTTACCAATGTTATACTTTATATACTTATACCTACATCTAATACTTGTGTGTATCTATTACTATTATTCTGTCTATCTGTCTCCTGAGAGAGAGGAGAGAGAGAGGGGAGAGAGAGACAGAGAGGGGAGAGAGACAGAGAGGGGAGAGAGACAGAGAGAGAGAGAGAGAGAGAGAGAGAGAGAGAGAGAGAGGAGAGAGAGAGAGGGGAGAGA
>NW_007384722.1:2669-3623 GCF_000475195.1 Diaphorina citri | reverse complement strand
TAAAGCCAGCATAGGACTATAAAGTGCCTTTACATACCTATGTATATTCTTGCGATCTAAACATTATTAGATGGGTGATCCGTCCATATTGTGTAATTTTTTTTATTTTATTTTATTTGTATTTATTAAAGTGTTCTAATATTCTTAGTAAATAGATATTCTGTGTAAATACTCAAATTAGGAATATAAATGTGCAAAGAGAGAATATCAGTCGCGCTGTGATGTTTCAAAGTCATAGAGCAGGAAAAATGAGGACCAACGGAATTTTTCTTTTTCTTCTACGACTTCTAGATACCAAGATAAATCGATTTAAAAAAAATACCGGTATATCGTCAAGTTTGACGTCACGGCATACGCTCCCGTAGGCGATGACGTCATAATTCATGACTCCCGCTTCTTTTGTTTGTGCGCAAGCGTTTCTGCGCATTTTGACGTGAAATCTGACGTCACCACTCTTTGAACTTTTCTATTAGAACAGTAATTAAAACTTGAATTTTCGACCTTTTAAAGTTATTTTTTTCGGAGTTTTGACCTCGGATTTGGATTTTTCCCAACTTTTTACATAGGAATCGACCATTTATTTATAATTACCCATTTGCAACTGCTCCATTGTCTGATTTTGTAATAATCCGTCCATTTTCTCACTCGAGCTTCTTTTGTCTATTGAGGGTAAGTATCCATTTGAAGTGTAAACGCTATAAGAGATCGTTCTGTCTCACCTGCCGTTCTGGAAAAAAATCGTGTAGTGGGAACACTCTCATTTAAATTTCATTCCCTACAAGACATTCGAATATGAAGAAAAAGGAGGAAAAGAAAGAAGGAAAAAAAAAAAAAAAAAAAACGGGCAAACGCGGCAAAAGGAAACAGGCCTAAAAAGGGCAGGTGTAACTTAAATTGAAGTCTCAACCGTGCTACAACGGTTTACACTCATCTGAAAGTTTATCCACTGGGCAC
>NW_007384722.1:0-2211 GCF_000475195.1 Diaphorina citri | reverse complement strand
TATATACTCGTATACCCAGTATAAGGAAATCAAAAAAGAAATTAAAACTCTGTAAAATACACATACATTATTACATTACATTTGAGTAGTAATTTTACATAATTATTTAAAGTAAAAAAAAAAAAAAAAAAAAAAAAATAATAAAAAAAAAAAACAGTACCTACCTTTCTAGGGTTAAGTGTTTCAGACATAAATAGGTACCTACTCCGAATAGTTAATTGTTTTGATTAGATATTTGACATGCAAGAAATCAATATTTGATTATATTATTAATTGTCACTCAATAAATCTCATAAATTTTTGTATATTTACCAAAATCATTTCCTTCGCTATATTTATTTTCTTTGAAAGATTGGCTTTTCAGATTACCTATCAGACCCGTCTTTTCAGATTACCTATCAGACCCGTCTTTTCAGATTACCTATCAGACCCCCGTCTTTTCAGATTACCTATCAGACCCCTCTTTTCAGATTACCTATCAGACCCGTCTTTTCAGATTACCTATAAGACACGTCTTTTCAAATTACCTATCAGACCCGTCTTTTCAAATTACCTATCAGACCCGTCTTTTCAGATTACCTCTAGGACACGTCTTTTCAAATTACCTATCAGACCCGTCTTTTCAAATTACCTATCAGACCCGTCTTTTCAGATTACCTATCAGACCCGTCTTTTCAGATTACCTATCAGACCCGTCTTTTCAGATGACCTATCAGACCCGTCTTTTCAGATTACCTATCAGACCCGTCTTTTCAGATTACCTATCAGACGGTCTGAGTGTGGCTGGCCTAAGGATTAAGAAATCAACCTCACTGGTTTGGTGGTTAGCACGGTGGACTCTGGATCTGGAGGTTGGTGGTTCGAGTCCTAAACAAGTCGAAATTCAGCGTAGTGTAATATGTTAGGGAACGACATTTGTGACAAGCATTTAATGCTTAAGTGCTTAATACAATTAAATCCCTTTCTCCTTCCTCTTTATCTCTCTCTCTCTCTCTCTCTCTCCTCTCTCTCTCTCCTCTCCCCTCTCTCTCTCCTCTCTCTCCCTCTCTCTCTCCTCTCTCTCTCCCTCTCTATCTCTCTCTCTCTCTCTCCTAAGGGTTTAGAACACTGAAGTTAATCAAAAAAAGGTTAAGTGGTAGAGTACGCCTTTAACTGGAACCTTGGTTGTCAAAACTCCCGTACTATTCATAAGGTTAAGTGGTAGAAAACGCCTTTGAGTAGAACCTAGTTATCACTCAAGAGTTATAAACTGTGTCACCCCAGACAAAACTACCGTACTATTCATAAGGTTAAGTGGTAGAGAACGCCTTTGACTAGAACCTAGTTATCACTCAAGAGTTATAAACTGTGCTACCCCAGACAAAACTACCGTACTATTAATAAGGTTAAGTGGTAGAGAACGCCTTTGACTGGAACCTAGTTATCACTCAAGAGTTATAAACTGTGCTACCCCAGACAAAACTACCGTACTATTCATAAGGTTAAGTGGTAGAGAACGCCTTTGACTGGAACCTAGTTATCACTCAAGAATTATAAACTGTATCACCACAGACAAAACTACCGTACTATTTACAAGGTTGAGTGGTAGAGAACGCCTTTGACTCGAACCTAGTTATCACTCAAGAGTCATAAACTGTGTCACCAAGGCAAGGAGTGGTTCTTATATGTCATCTTGACCCAATTCGTGTAGCTGCCAAGATAAATCAAACTAAGTACTTCTGATTTTAATAAGAAAAAACTGAATAAATAATAAATACCTACTGAATGTTTTAGTGATAATAAAAAATAACTAATATCTGAATAGGCTGGTCGCACACGGGCGGAAATCTTTCCAATCACGGGCGGAAGGTCGCAGTCGGTCTGAGCGTAAAAGGGCTTTGATGTAAGACATATAAAAGGGCTTTTGTCAGTCTAAGTGGAGTCGGGTTGAAAAGCCAGTGGCTCAAAACGTTGCTCCAGTGATCAGGAACTGTTGCACTCTGTTGCATAGTGTTGCATTCAACGTGCCATCTCCGCTGGGCCCTTTTTGACCTCTCAGAAGTCAAAGGGTCTCCCTCGAGTACATCTGTTCTCTATCAATCCATATTCAAATAATGAAACACACGTAAATTAATAAACAAGCTGGGCCCATCCCTCCGGGAATTTTTTAGCCCGTAGTTTATTCGATCTTGGTTAAAGAATACCTTTGTACCTACCTAATTTGTTTAATAT
>NW_007384721.1:0-2376 GCF_000475195.1 Diaphorina citri | reverse complement strand
TCATTATATGCAGTGGGATGATGTTCTTTTTTTCATAAGAGGTTTGACAGGGGAACTGCTAACTGCCGTATGGTCGCTTATCGTCCGAGATCGAAGAGAGAAGGCCAAGACAGGATACGGGAGAAAGCCCAGCCGGTTCCGAAGAACGAACATCTATCCCATCAGGTAAAAATCCGCCCCGGCGGGAATCGAACCCGCGGGCCTAGCGGACTTACAAGGCCGACGCCGACTACAAATTAAGCTAAGTAGCTTTCTTTTTTTGTTTGAAAAAGAACAAAGAGGAGAAAGTTGTAAAGGAAAGAGGCAAGAGAAGAGAGAGACGAGAGAGAGGAGAGGATGAGAGAGACGAGAAGAGAGGAGGAGAGAGAGAGAGAGAGAGAGTTGAGGAGGAGAAAGAAACGTCAACAAAAAGAGAAGAAAAGACGGGACGGAGTAAATTTGAAGGATAATATAACCTGACCGTATTTTAAGGGGTTGATTTTTTTAAGGGCTCTACGACAAAGCGTGTGAAATTTTTACAGGGGGTATCAGGAAGCTGATATACCTAGGGTGTGACAGCAGAATTTCTCAGGAGTTTCGGTCACCCTATATTATTTCAGCTGAGAATGGGACTGAAAGGAAATGTGGAGAGTAGATGAAAAAGTTCATTGCCCAAAAACCCATTTTTGAGATATTGAAAAAAAAAAAAAAAAAAAAAAAAAAAACAGGGCCTACCTATAGATTTCTAGATCATTCCAGATGTAAAAAATTCCTAAAAATCCTCAGGCAGAGAAAAAATCCCATACAATTCCCCTTTAAAATAATTAAAAAAAAAATAATAATAGGTATATACCTAACTTGAAAATTCCCAAATAATTCCCCTTAAAAAACCCCCAATTTTAAAAATTATCCCAAATTGATAATTCTCCGGAAATGAGACCACCCTGTATTTGAGGTTTTCTTCCTCCATCTTTCTTTTTTCAATATTTTCACTCACGTCATTTTTCTCCTTGACACATTTCTCTCTCTCTCTCTCTCTCTCTCTCTCTCTCTCTCTCTCTCTCTCTCTGTCAGGAAGATATCCTATCAAGTTATTCTTTACACTCTTTTTAAAAATTAAAAACTGAATCGTATGGAAATATTATGTTCTTTTTTTCTTCTTCTTCTTCTCCTTCGTCTTCTTCTTGTAGATAAATCTTTCATTCAAATTCTTCTTCTTTCCTCTTTCCTCCTTTTCTTCTTCTTCTTCCTCCTTTTCTTCTTCTTTTTATTCTCCTCTTTTGACTTTTTCTTCTTTTAGAATTCTATGTTTTGTTTTTCAGCCAAGATCTATAACAACAACAACAACCTGTACAAAACATTAAATTAAAACCTTCCCTGAATTATCACTAGTCGTAATTTTTCGAGTGGTAAATAAATTTTGAAATATAGAACTCGAACCTGGGACTTTAGGTACCTACCTACCTGAAGGGCAAGGTAGGGTCCCACCTACCTTCAATTGGGAGCATAAGGGGTAATCCCTGAGAGGAAACGTTTACATCAGATAGCCATGTCAGAAGATTTCAACGTTTGATGTTTTTCTTCTTCTTCTTCTTCTTCTTCTTCTTCTTCTTCTTCTTCTTCTTCTTCTTCTTGTTCTTCTTCTTTTCCCTTGTCCTTTTATCCTTTTCCACTTCCTTCCTGATATTTTGTTTTTGTACCTCTTTGATCTCAAAATTTCCCTCTCTTTATAATTAGCATAATCTCTTTTCTAATTCTCTCTCTCTTTCCCCTCTCTCAAAAAAAAAAAAAAAAAAAAAAAACAAAAAAAAAGGGACCTTCCTGAAATAAACTCTTCATGTTGAACATTACCCTGCAACCCTGCTTTTTCTATTATTCAACTAAGTAGGTACCTACTCGTCTACTTATACTGTTAATGTAAAACATACATAAAATTGTACACAAAAACCTGCCTCGATTGCATTTCACAATGGAAAATGCAAGATGTATGGAATATATGTCTAATTATGCAAGTACTATGCAACTCGTGCAAGTTATGCAAGGAGGATGCAATCCGTCAAGTGCGGTTTGCAAGAAGCACGTGCAAACTCCGAATAACGGTAAACTAGGTCAAAGTATACAGGGCTAGTAATGCTAGAATACAGAAAGTTTCCAACAGCTGTATTGATAAAATTATCGTAAATCTACACGTCTTAAACCAATTATCTACATTGTAAATAAATTCGATTCCCACAGTTAAATGAAAAAAAAAAACTAAATTTATCTTGGAGAGCGAAATAAAATTTAGTTGATATACCTAAATGACAAGAAAATATTAAAATAAATAAAAAATAATATCTAATCGGTACGTAGTAGTACATACCTAATTACCTACCCACCTATAGTGAGAAATAATAA
>NW_007384720.1:0-3624 GCF_000475195.1 Diaphorina citri | reverse complement strand
AAAAAAAAAAAAAAAAAGATATTCAAATTTTCAATCTCAAATGCCATCGTACACTGATGCCCTAATAACCTAGATAAAAGATGTTCATATTTCACAAGGACTTCATAAATTAGCCTAACAATAAAAATAAAACAAACAAAATTGAGTTCCATTGTTATTTATAGTCTCTACTCCATGTGCAGCAGAAAACAATCATTGTTTTATTGCTTTCCAAAAGCTCATAGAAAAATGCAATAAATATTATTGAAAGCTTTCTGAGTTTTCTTCAAATGAGTCAAAGGCTCAAAAAGCATGTGCTAGGCTAGTGAAGGTGATGTGAAATGTGAATGGTACCAGAAATGGCAATGTGAAAGATTCATCAGAACAGTTATCAGAATCTAGCCTAGAGATCATGACTCATTCTTTCCATCAACAATTTAGGTGCCGACATAAAAATTAATATGATGAGTGTTTGTAAAAAGAACGAATAAAGAAATGTCCGAAAGAAGACGAGACTCTTGAGAGCTAACAATGCATTGAATAAAATAAATCCAATATTTTAGCTTTTGAAATACCTAGTGAAGGTGATGTGAAATGTGAATGGTACCAGAAATGGCAATGTGAAAGATTCATCAGAACAGTTATCAGAATCTAGCCTAGAGATTATGACTCATTCTTTCCATCAACAATTTAGGTGCCTACATAAAAATTAATATGATGAAATACGAGTGTTTGTAAAAAGAACGAATAAAGAAATGTCCGAAAGAAGACTTGAGACTCTTGAGAGTTAACAATGCATTGAATAAAATAAATCCAATATTTTAGCTTTTGAAATAATTATAAAACAATTTTATTCCAAAGATATTAAAAAGTGGAACTATTGAGGAAATAGCAGATGCTATATCTTTTGACTTACTATTCTCAAGATCTTTGAATTTGAACAGAAGGGTTATTTGATAGATTAAGCTTTCATCCTGGAACGGCTAGGCGTTTGGAGGATTAAAATATCCGAATTTCTATAGTTCTAATAATATCATTAGATAGGTATTAGAGACTTGTGAGATTCATGTTGTTATGGAGTAAGGGTGATAATTATGACGGTAGACGGTATAGCAGTACTAGTAGCATATTGTTGTCACGCACGGGATTCTAAGATCCATTTTTAATTCTCTGATCAAATGAGGTACCTATACAAGCAGCAGTTTAGTTCATTATTGAAACAGCATAATTAATGATACCTTGACAAATAACCAGCATTTTTAATTCTCTGATCAAATGAGGTACCTATACAAGCAGCAGTTTAGTTTATTATTGAAACAGCATAATTAATGATACCTTGACACATCCACCAATAGGAAAAAGGAAACATGCTACCTGGTGACACAACACAGCATCGTAGGTAGGTATCTAACGCAAAGCATCGTGCACAATATGAATTGTGTCTTGACACGTTGCCAAGTGTCACTCAGCTTAACGAACAAAATAAAATATTCCAGTAAAGTTCTACATTCTCAATCCTCGGACCAATCAAGAGCCTTGATTAAAATAAACAAACCAATCAAACTAAACCGATCATACGATTGGATCAACAGATTTAACCTTTGCCGGGAGATAATCTGAAACGATTTGACACGTTGGATTGAAATGTGGGAGACTCAATATTTATTAACACTGATAACACATCTAACGACGCTGAGAACACGCCTAACAAACCCAACTACAAACGAACACTGTGGTGCTACTGTTGGTACCTATTTCAATTAGATTTATCTGTCTAACATACGTTGCATGTAACATTATCATTAATTTTTATACTATTAGGTGTTATTTCTCTTCTATCTACATGGCCCAGTATTAGGACTTCATAATGTAGCACTTGGGATTGGATCAAAAACAATAATGACATCTTTATCTCTTTGGTTATACGCGTACATAACACAGGATGAGATTTTCCTTTTAATATTGCCTAAGATTCTGATTTTATGGTCAGAGGCATCATGGATTGAAGTAGAGATGAATAAATACAACAACATTCCAGAAACTGTGGATATTTTACGTTGAACTAGATATGTATTTTAATAACACGAAATCTTGAGAAGGCCAAATACCTAAAAGAAAATCAATTAATCAGTCTTCGAGTCAAATGCAGTCATAAAACCAGATCTCGACAAGTTAGGATCATTGAGTTGTCGAGGTTAGCCCTTGACTGTTAACTCGTGCAAGCATAAAATCTGCACTGCCTACTGACTAGATTAATAAAAACATCAATAACCATCAAACTCAGGCAGATATATTCACAAAAGTGAAGACCATCAATCATAATGCAGCCGTCAAACATGGTGTAATTACTATAGCCACACCAGCCACCAACAGATCAACTCTTACCATATTAGGTCAAAAGATATTAAACCATGGACTCCAAGACTGAAGATATTTAGATAATATTTGAATTTATTAATTCTGATTGGATGTTTAATACCCGGTATAATTAGAAAAAGTGCAAAGCCATTAAAAAAAGCAACATTCTATGGAACTATGTAATTATGAAGCTAAATAAAACATAACTTTAATGAACAATAAAGAAAATTATATGTCTAGAAAATATGCACCGTAATGTAATGGCCAATAAATACAAACCTAGGTGTGGGACTTATCTTGAAACAGATAATATCAGAGATGCTCATGAGACTAACAATGATTAATTATTTTGAAATATTTTATTCGTGCAATATGAAAAAATGACCTGTGACAGTTATCAACAAACAATTTCAACATTGAATCTTACATTACCTTCATGCTGGAAATGATTAGAATTCACAAAGGTTACTTATTACTATTAGGCTAGGAAAAAAAAAAAAAAAAAATCAACATTGATTGTCTCAAAGAAATACTTATTTGGAGGACCTTAATGTTGGGATGGAAGATGTTAAAGTGAAACATATTCTACACGCGAATAACAAAACATTAAACTATCCACATTGGTATTAAGCAAAGAGTTAAATGATTTTAACACACTACATGATTTATGTAGTGAATAGCTGAGAAGGTCAAGTCGTTTGAACTTTGAGAATGCTACCTTTATGTTCTGCGAGATGGTCTCATGGTTCAAGCAAGACTTTGTTGTGTTGTGTTTTGTTTTCTTCTTTCCTATCTGTAATCTGTATCAAATTACTTTTTCAATCCGCTGCTCTCCATGTTCTCAACTTTGTAATATGAAACGACTTGGACAACAGAGCGGATTGAAAGTTCAACACTTTGGCATTGTCCACGTGAAATCCCAGACAATGGAGATCTGTGTTTGGTTGATTCTTATTCGTGTATTGTGTGTTGTGCGCTACCTTTGAACAGTGTTCAATCCAGAATTCGTTTTCACTAACAAGATCGTTCAAAATATCAAACAAGCCTAAGGGGAGTAATTGTTTATACGATCGAATTTCAAAGTGTTATCTAATGGATAAAAAATGAATATGTTTGTGTGTGTGTTTGTTTGTTCAAACTTTATGCCTGGCCAAACCGCTTATCCGATTGCTATGAAAGTTTGTCAACTTATTGCTTGCACTCCCGTGGAGGTTATAGGCTATTTTCCGGTTCGTTTTTGTTAAGGTACGCCGAGCAAGACCACTAAATGGATGAGTGACATGAACG
>NW_007384719.1:0-3625 GCF_000475195.1 Diaphorina citri | reverse complement strand
TAAAAATGGATACTTACGAGTAGGTTTTTATATCCCGACTCGTAAGTATCCATTTTTATATATAACTTAAGTAAAAAAGTGTAACAACGGAGGTCTTATCCTCCCCAAAACGAAGAGAGAATATAGGGAGTAGGGAGGAAGCCATGGCACAGCTGTTCCGAGAACGAACCTCATCTGTTTAGCATTATGCTCGGCCAGGACGGGAATCGCACCCGCAACCTAGCGCTTATAAGGCAGAGGAGCTACCCTCCAAGCTAATTATAGGGTGTCTTACCAAACTTTAGCCACGTTCGTATGTACGTAATCTACAAGGGATGTTTTAACTCCTTGGATTTCGTCCCAGTGAGCGAGGTTCTCTCTTAAATTAGAATATAATATCTAAAGAATTAATGACCTAAAGAGACACGTGTTTCAGCATTTTGGAAATTTAAATACATTTTCACAATACTTCGAGTGCCAAATTTTTTTTTTTTTTTTTTTTTTTTTTTATACCCTCCGCAATCTGGCATTCGTCAAAGTAGGTACCCACCCATAGGTATTCAATGCACAAAATAATAATGAAAACAGTGACATTAATTTGCATTGCAGTATTTACACCAATCGAGTGGGCAGATCACAATAGCCCAATGGATGACCTATAAAACCGATGTCGCAAGACAATTAATGCAGACAATTTCGACAGTTGGCATAATTTCTATAGTGTGTCCAGATCAATGTGACAGCAAAAAAATAGGCATTGTTGCCAAACATGTCACATGTGCAATGGTAGAGAATCTTTAAAAGGGGAAGCTATATTGCACAGTGCTTCCTCCGACAGTGAAACAAAGTCAGGTAAGGCGATATCCACCTTACCTGTTCTGGAATCCAACCTCTGAACTTAGAGCTACCTCTGCATTTCAAAAATAGACCTTTACCTCTATTGCAACAATTTAAGGATTTCCTGCAATCTGATTGGTTCCTTAATTTTGGGTTGATGACTCATTGCTGTCACATTGATCTGGATGAACTATAGTTTAGTTCCCCAAGGATTACTGAAGTTAAGCAACATGGTTGGTATCCGTATGGATAACCATTTGGACAGTCGCGGAGCTGCTGGCTTTTCCCGGCCTCACTCAGGCTGGGTGAGGTTAATGTGCGGAGGCGGGTAGCTTGTCGCGGAATGGAGGAGAAATCCCGCGTCCCTAAAGACCTTACCTGTTAGGTAGTGACGTTAAAGCTCTATTAAACAAAAGTGTTTAGCAACATCAAGGCAAACGTTTACCAGGCAGACCACGTAGCTGCTGGATCAACGAGATGAAGACACTATGCAACAGATGGGGGCTGAACGACTGGGAGGAGTTGACACAACATAGAGTTCTTTGGAGGCAAGCAGTCCGATCGGCACGGGATTCACATATCCCTAATACGCCATCGGAGTGTGTGTTATTGTTGAAACTTCCAGCCATGGTGCATTTTAGTGTCCTTTTAAACATATGAAATATGAATAATGAAAAAAATTTTCGATAGCCACTGGCCAATTTCTAGGTGATTCCAAAACGAGATCACGCGATTCAAAGGGTTAAATCGGTCATAAGTCATTTCACCAGTATCTCCCGAAGAATGTTAATCCAATTTTATGGAAGACTCGATTATAAAAGAGCCTAAGTCCACACGATCCAACACAATAGCACAATAGACCCAACTGATTTCAGTAAAAAAAAAAAAAAAAAAAAAAAAAAAAAAAAAGTGGTTTGTGGTTCCCGTGGGCAGACCTGGGGCCGAGACATGCAGGTTAAGGCGCATTGAGCCCGGCTAACAACTGACTGGTATGGGGGCAACTCTTGTTCACTATGCCTACACTTGATATGTACTGTGACACGGGGCCACTTGGAACGATGGTAGTTGTGCTTCAGTTTAAATGTCTAATACAAATACTCATTCGCCTTCGTTACCGACTTGATAAGGTTCGTTCTCGGAACGACTGGCTTTCTCGTACCCCGTCTTCCTTCTCTGTTCGATTTTGGGACGATAAGACCTCAGCCGTAACAGTTCCCCTTATCAAACCCCTTCCCCCTTCGGAAAAAAGCGCCTTTATCCAGATTCCAGGTTACCCCGGTTTGCTGTATCAAGAAGCAATAGTGTTAAATAGCTGGGTGTGTTAGTGTGATTATTTAGTATTTATATTTTTTTATAGGTAGATGCTGATATATTGAGCTTTTACTAGAGTCAATGCAGTTCTACAGGGTGTACTCAAGTATAAGTTGCATTAAAAGGAGGGCTCCTTAAAACCCTTATCTTGGCAATGTATCCATTTGGATACATTCAAATTGCGACGCTTTTCACACTTTATTGGCGTCTGTAGACGAACCACGTCGATATTTTTGGATGTAACAAAAAGAAACCTCTAGTGAAATTTCTGACGAACAATTCTGTATAAAATTTGTCCTTCATTTTCTAAGAGGTCCTTCCTTCTTCCTGTGCAAAAAAGTTGACCTGTAAAAAAAACACGCATCACTGATACCTACCTCTTTCTGTAAACATTAGGTGCATCCTGTATGAGACGATTGCAAGATCTATCGAATTACCATGGGCAATTACCATTGTGTATCACTTCTTGTATAGGCGTATGTCTGAAGCCTTCACACACACAATCTGCATACACCGTAATGTCTCGTATACAGGGTGGAAACACTATTAGATCAGACTCTGTTGGTTTGTTTTCTGCTCTTACGGAAAAAAATTTAGTGGTTGGGTGGAAGAGCTCCTCTAGGAGAACCCTGCCACTTAAAAGAAAGCCGTAAAAAAAATAAAAAAAAATCAATCTAAATTTAGCCTAGTTAGCTTTGTTGGTAGCGCGTCTGCCTTGTAAGCGCAAGCGCAAGGTAACATTTAAGACTTCGTAGATTCGTATAAGATCAACCTATATTTTTAGGGCTGTTTGCCCCTACAACTAACACCCATATTTATGAACAAAATGCTGGCTCTTAAGTTCGTGCTCAAGCATAGTCTCAAGGCATTTGATTGGTCAATTTTGACTTGAGACTGATCTAAGAACGATCATTCTTGTTCATAAATACGAGTGTAAGACTCTGAGTGAGCATATTGTGTACGTACATTCAGGACTACAAACTATAAATAAAGACCTTATTAAAACTGACACTAGAGACACCTTCCTAAATTCTTTACCCGAACCCCCAAACGAATTCCACTGAAGTGACTGAATTTTATGGCAGGGGACAGGGATTACTCCCCTGACTCACTTGAGATTAGTAGTAATACAAATATAGTCTCAAGGCATTTGATTGGTCAATTTTGACTTGAGACTGATCTAAGAACGATCATTCTTGTTCATAAATACGAGTGTAAGCCTCTGAGTGAGCATATTGTGTACGTACGTACATTTAGGTCTACAAACTACAAAGACCTTATTAAAACTGACACTAGCGACACCTTCCTAAATTCTTTACCCGAACCCCCAACCCCAACCGAAGTCCACTGTAGTGACTGAATTTTAAGGCAGGGGACAGGGATTACCTACTCCCCTGACTCACTTGAGATTAGTAGTAATACAAATGCCAGCCTAGTTAGCTTAGTTGGTAGTGCGTCTGCCTTGTAAGCGCTAGGCCGCGGGTTCGATTCCCGCCCG
>NW_007384718.1:2068-3625 GCF_000475195.1 Diaphorina citri | reverse complement strand
ACTAGAATGTGGCTGATTAGCTCGTCACTTCACATTGTGAAATCACTCACACATGAACGTATCTTTCACCTATTTGTACCTGTTTTGAATCATCACTTGACACGTTTAGAATCAGTCTCCATTTGAATCACAAGACCTCTTAGTTAGGCTGTGAGGTTGCTAGGAGACGGCTACTCATTTCATATTTGAATGGAACCCCCTAACAATGAATGACCTAATGGCCAAGTTCCCGACATTTGACAACAACAACAACAACAACAACAACAAGGTTGCTAGGAGACGGCTACTCATTTCATATTTGAATGGAACCCCCTAACAATGAATGACCTAATGGCCAAGTTCCCGACATTTGACAGACGGCTACTCATTTCATATTTGAATGGAACCCCCTAACAATGAATGACCTAATGGCCAAGTTCCCGACATTTCTTTCTGTGTTTGGAATTATATCCCGTTTTATTTCATTCTATTTTCTTTGTTTTTATTTTGGTTTTCTCCCCGTGGTATTTTTTTTTTATAGTTTTCGTCAAATTATGAAATGGAATTACCTACGAATCCTACGATTGAGTTGACTAGCCAAGGTGTAATTTCCTTTCGGAAACGGTGTACTATTTCCGACATTTGACAACAACAACAATATGGAGACTTACTGTAGGGTTAGCCAACCCTCAGCAAGATGTCCATGGACGAAACCTAACTAAAAAGCTATTGAAGATTGCTCGGATCTTCGAGCTTATTTAGGAAACAGCTTAACCCCACACACAAAAAGCCCAATCTGAGGCTTAGGTGTAGGGGCTAGACAGCCCTAAAGGTTGGGTTAAGCTTCTACGAATCTAGGCTGTTAGGCTAGACACAGAGTGGAGCGGAGAACAAAAAGCCTAATCGGCGCGAACGACTTACTGTCCGTAGTGTTAAGGCGCCTAAAAGGAAAAAAAAGCCCAAGCTTTTTGCTCTCAATTCTTTGCGTTTTTTTTTTTTTTCAAGAGGTTTGACAGAGGGAACTGTAACTGCTATGGTCTTATCGTCCCGAAATCGAAGAGAGAAGGAACACAGGATAGGAGAAAGCCAGCCGTTCCGAGAACGAACATTATCGCATCAGGATAAAATCCGCTCCGGTCGGGAATCGAACCCGCGGCCTAGCGCTTACAAGGCAGACGCACTACCAACTAAGCTAACTAGGCTGGCACCTATTTGCGGTTTGAAGTCGTCGCGTTCCTCTATTCGTCAGCTTCCCTCTAACTGTCGATGCTCGATGGCTAATATAATATTATGTTATATTCCCAATCTGAGACCCTGTTAAATGTTTTTATATTACTACCATGTATTCCTTCGCACCCTTTTGTTTTAACAGGGTTTTTCGTTTCTCTCCTCTGCCCCTTGCCGTGTCCTTCTTTCGTCAGCAAAGGCTGCTTTGCTTGGAGTAAAGTACAAATCTTATTTCAACAACGAGGCTTCCCCTTCAGCGCTTGGGCGCTGGATTCGCGCGACGGAAGGCTCGATTACCCGACCGAACGATTCCGATTTGGATTTTTGTCTCACCTCACACCCTCTCGTTAT
>NW_007384718.1:0-1442 GCF_000475195.1 Diaphorina citri | reverse complement strand
CCGCATAGGTAACAGGACTCCCAAAAATATAAGCGGGCGCGGCGAATAGATACATATTAGAATGAATAGAAAGTCACATATTATACAGCTTCTCTCCCTTCATAACCCCTATAACTTTAAACCACTCACAGTTTTATGGTGGATAGTATAATACACTCTACAGTTTGAGATTTTGTTCATACACTAACAAAGGACTGTACAAGTCGACTAAGACACAATGCAGATGTCAGATGGATAGACGCGTAAGATAAGAAAAGAAAAATGTCTTCAAATGTTAAAAAAGACCGAAGGATTTTTCTTTTGTTTTTTTGAAAGGATAAGTTTACACTAGATTAAAATATTGAAGAAAAAGTAGAGGCTATGTCTTCTAGCGGGTATACCGCTTTGCATGGAGGTGGAACCAAGGCTTTTAATTTTATTTCTAATTAAGGGACTCACCCCTGATAGTAGTCTTTTTTATACGTTTTCCAAGAAGAGGCCAACAGTTAATCCTGGTTTTTTAATTTGAGCTCGCAATACTTTCTAAACGGCGGCCCGTTTCGGTCGGTTTACTTGCTGCATTAACGCGGAAAGTATAGTAAACACTTATTTATCACCCTTTCTTTTTTTTTTTTTTTTTTTTTTTTTTTTTTTTTTTAAGGCTTTTACCTAATAGCAAGATTCTCACAGCTTTGTAAGCTTTTCCACCCAACTGGAAATATGTGGAGTAGAAAAAATAATCATGAAGTAGTTAAATTAAAACAGGAGAGAATCGAGTGGGAAATTAGTATAAATCATACCTATAGATAATCGAGGTATTGATATGATCAAAAAGAAGCCAAGCCAGAAGGGATCTAGAAAGAAAAGGACCAAGAGGAAGAAAACAAGGGCTATATGGAAAAATTAGACTGGGGAGGTGGGAGGAGAAAAGAGGGAGGGATTGAGAAGGAGAGATGAAAGATGTAAGAAAGAGAGATGGGTTCATAATACTTCTACGTCTCGAGCACCCCGTTTTTTTTTTTTTTTTTTTTTTTTTTTAAAAATTTAAAAAAACAAAAAAAAAAGGGGAAATTTTTTAAAAAAAAAAAAAAAAAAAAAAAAAACTAAAGTCAAGTCTTGAGTTTAAACTCGGCATTTTTGCAATTAATTTGTCTTTGTTTGAGACGAAAGAAAAATGCAAGGGGGAAAAAAGGGTGATTCAATTGTAGGTACCAACCATGCAGTACCAGCCTAGTTAGCTTGGAGGGTAGGGCGTCTCTCTTGTATGCGCTAGGACGCAACCCTGGGCGGATTTTATCCTGAACAGCTGATAAGGTTCGTTCTCGGAACGGCTGGCATCCTCCTATCCGGTCTTCCTTCTCTCTTCGCTTTCGGGACGATAAGACCTTGCAGTTACAGTTCCCTCTGTCAAGAATCAAGAACCTCTTAAAAAAAAAAAAAAAAAAAAAAAAAAAAAACAAAAC
>NW_007384717.1:0-3626 GCF_000475195.1 Diaphorina citri | reverse complement strand
TTATTATAGGTGTCGAATAAATCGGTCGGTAGATCTTTTATAATTTATTGTGCCACTCTTTCTACTCCTAACAGCAATTTTACTGAAATGCCCCCGGGTCGAATATTAACAAGATGAAAATAGGGGGTTTCGTCCTGATCAGATAAAAATACAGGAGGGACCCTTGTAATAACACTTTAGTATTTGTAAATCAATCTACACAATATGTATAAATATATTATATTGATCCGGGAATTCTCACTCCACTCCACCAAAAACAATTTGTCTTCTTAAATCTCTATGTATCATTGTATCTTTGATCTTTGTTGCGTTTTGGTTGTCTGCGTAATCTTCGTTTGTTACTTCTTTTCTAAGTCTAGCTTCATCCTCTTCATCTTTTTCCTCTTCCTTCTCCATCTTTTTTCGTTTTTCTTCATTCTTTTTAATATAAAACTGTAATAGGTATGACCCTTGTAATAACACTTTAGTATTTGTAAATCAATCTACACAATATGTATAAATATATTATATTGATCCGGGAATTCTCACTCCACTCCACCAAAAACAATTTGTCTTCTTAATAGGTATATTCTTTATTGTTTCATACAGAGTGAGGACACTGCTTTTTAGTAAGTTGTTTGTATGTGGTGGTGTGGTATAAAAAATATCGTTTTAGGTCCGAATTTTTCAAAATCAAGGTTTTGAAGACAAAAATCAATCTACACAATATGTATAAATATATTATATTGATCCGGGAATTCTCACTCCACCAAAAACAATTTGTCTTCTAAATCTCTATATATGTATCATTGTATCTTTGATCTTTGTTGCGTTTTGGTTGTCTGCGTAATCTTCGTTTGTTACTTCTTTTTTAAGTCTAGCTGACTGAGGATTGAATCAATTCACGCTAGCCAATATTGGATATTGGAAAACCGAAATACACTGGTTCGAAACCACCATCATACACAACAACAATATTGACGGAAGTGCATATTTTTATCGACCTACCTATCTATCGATACCTCTATTTTGAGATATCTAATTGGACACAAGATTCTCATGGTTAAAAACCCATCCCTATCCTATTGTGAGGTGTGAAGTCTAGCTTCATCCTCTTCATCTTTTTCCTCTTCCTTCTCCATCTTTTTTCGTTTTTCTTCATTCTTTTTAATATAAAACGTAATAAATTCTTTATTGTTTCATACAGAGTGAGGACACTGCTTTTTAGTAAGTTGTTTGTATGTGGTGGTGTGGTATAAAAAATTAAGTTTTAGGTCCGAATTTTTCGAAATCAAGGTTTTGAAGACAATATTGACGGAAGTGCAGGATACGATGTAGGATATGGTTTTAGGTCCGAATTTTTCGAAATCAAGGTTTTGAAGACAATATTGACGGAAGTGCAGGATACGATGTAGGATATGTATGTATGTATTGACGGAAGTGCATATTTTTATCGACCTACCTATCTATCGATACCTCAATATTGAGATATCTAATTGGACACAAGATTCTCATGGTTAAAAACCCATCCCTATCCTATTGTGAGGTGTGATGGGGTTTGTTGGTAGGACTCAACACATTCCTTATTAACCCATCAGTTCGCAGTTCGCTGGTCACATTATCTCAGGTATCAGGTAGTGCATCGAATTTATTGATAGTATAAAACTGGCTCCTCAATCCTCATTATGATTTAGAATGCCGCAGTCATAATAGCGGCTTGTAACCCTGACCATAATTATATGCCTATCTTGGAGCAGGTTGAGGAGTCTGACACTGAAATGCCGGTTACAGAATCTTTGATACCTTCAGGATTCATCTGAATAATATAAATTTATTACTTGTATTTCATGAACGTGTGTGTACTTACACGTTTTACCGACTAATATGTACATGATTTTAATTGTTTATATTTTACCGATTTCTAGGTCGGACAGTGGATATGAAACAATTTTGTTAATTGTGAGGTGTGATGGGGTTTGTTGCTAGGACTCAACACATTCCTTATGAACCCATCAGTTCGCTGGTCACATTATCTCAGGTATCAGGTGGTGCATCGAATTTATTGATAGTATAAAACTGGCTCCTCAATCTCCTCATTGTGATTTAGAATGCCGCAGACATAATAGCGGCTTGTAACCCTGACCATAATTATATGCCTGTCTTGGAGCAGGTTGAGGAGTCTGACACTGAAATGCCGGTTACAGAATCTTTGATACCTTTAGGATTCATCTGAATAATATAAATTTATTACTTGTATTTCATGAACGTGTGTGTATACTTACACGTTTTACCGACTAATATGTACATGATTTTAATTGTTTATATTTTACCGACTTCTAGCTCGGACAGTGGATATGAAACAATTTTGTTAATTGATCCAATCGATTTCTACCAATCCGGCTCAGTAAAATAAGATCAGGTAAAGAGAGGATTGGAATCATTTGACCAGCAAAGCAATTCATTAATGAAAATCAAAGGGGTGCTTTATTAAACTATTGGAATCATTTGAATCTCAAGTAAACTGTGGAAAATTACCTAATTATTTCGGAGACTGTGGAATTACAATGTTAGGTAATTTGTAATTTCAGAAGCAATATCAAACGGATGGCAAAGCATTATAAAAGATTGTTTCATTTCAAAGCAAAATATTTTCCATTTTCCAAATCAATAAATTCTTTTTGACCACTTTAGACAAAGAATTTGCCCCCACCCCTCCCTCGCTGGCTTCCGTCCATTGCTTTGAGGAAGAATTTCATCGCTTTTGTTATTACTATTAGTGGCGTAGCTGGAAGAGATTGCACATCGTTGAAAGTATCCATTGCGGGAAGGAAAAAAATCCGAGAAACTCAAAAGCTCTCTACAAAAATTGTTCACTCAGGATAATTTTATTGGTGTCTTTTCCTTTTGGGAAACTTTAGGAAACGCAACGGGTTCCCTTTTGGAGTCTCGTGATTCTTCCAGTCATTAATGTTTCGATACCTTTATCATGGTTTTTTCCGTGCCTTCATCAAATGTGCCTTTGAATACACCACTGCAATTTGATTATTATTTTATTAAAAATTCCTGAAAAACAAAACAAAGTAAAACGAATTTTCCGCTTCTTACGTAGCCTGAAGTTTTCGTATTGACCTGAATCTATGGGCACACCTTATGTCTTTATTTCAACAAGCTATAGGTAACTCTATTCAATTGATTTTGACCCATAGGCATAGGGAGGAATCATTACAGTAGTTGTCAGCTATTAATTTGCATTTAATTCTGCAGAAGAAATCCTTTCGAGCGAATACATCAAATTCTCTCATCTTGAAAACCAGGAGCGGGGTATTTTCAAGACAAATGGTAAAAGTGTTCAAATTTCAAAATTCACTTCCATGCAAACCGTATAGGCACTTGAGGCACTCAACCTAATGAAATTATAAATGCAAGTTTTTCTTCTCTTTTATTCGGTCTTCTCGATGCTGTAATAATAAAGAAAATGTTCTTTGAAATATGTAGGATGAGTGTTTCCTCTGCTTTCTGATATTTTCGTTTTCGAAAGTACATCCGTGTACACTGTACTCACTTCATAATATGTATGTCACAATCACAACGGCACCGGCGATATAGAGTTCAGTTATCAGTACACATACGCGAATATGTTGTCAGTT
>NW_007384716.1:9660-20642 GCF_000475195.1 Diaphorina citri | reverse complement strand
GGGCGGGAATCGAACCCGCGGCCTAGCGCTTACAAGGCAGACGCACTACCAACTAAGCTAACTAGGCTGGCGATTTGATTTTTGATTATAACAAAACTTGTTATGAAATAAGTAATCCAGTACACACAAAGTCCATTTTTAGTCCGTCCTTCCTTTATTATTACAATAGTAATAAAAAAGGTATAAGGGACGGACTATTGTTTTTCTTCTTTTTGTGTAAGTACAAATTTATTCAATATTTATTACATTTTTAAAGCACTCAGAGGAAGCGTGCTTTACATGCGCATGATGAATTTCATTGTTGGTGTATGAGGAATTAAAATTAAAACAAATTTGTGAGAGGAAAGTTGCCTTATACAGGGATGGCGATTATTTCTTCGGTCCCATTATTGGTGTAGGCAAATTTGGTTGCGTTATCCTTTCTGAAGACGCAGCAGTCCTTGTACAGTCCAGACTTGCATACCTGGAGAGAGAAAACGAAATTTATTGACGGACTTGCCAAAATTTTGCGTTTCCAAAACGACACAGAAGTCGAGGATTAGGAATGACAAGAAATAGGAAGTCTAGCAAAACTTTGAACTTTGAATTTTAACTTTATGAACAACAATATAAATAAATAATAAATGAACCTCCTAAGCTTAAATTAAACTTACGAGTATATAGAGGTGAGCTCCTCTCCTAAATAAATAAGTAGTGTAAAAATTAAACACAGGATTTGTTGAAATGTTGAAATGTAAAAGAAGAAAAATGAAAGCAAATGTGGACACGGTCAGCCCAGTGGTAATGCGCTTGCTTGCCATGTTAGAAATGTCCCGGGTTCGAATCCCACCATCGACAAAAAATGTGCACTCGTTTTTCGATTGCAAATATTTCAACGAGTCACTTTCTTGTATAGACCGCGGGCACCTAAATGAGAAGTACTGTTTATCAGTTGTTTCTTACCCAAGGGATTTTTATCCCTTTGCGGGGATTTAGCGAGTTTGTCTGAGATAAAAAGGGATTGAGGGATTTTGAAGCATTTTTAAGGGATTTTTGTAAAAAAAATTCAATAAAATTTCCATTGTTCGCTGTTCAATTGATAGAGGGTCCTGTAAGTGTTAAAGTATTTTCGTCCCGAAATCGACGAGAAAAGCCAGCCGCTCCGAGAACGAACCATATCCGTTCAGGATAAAATCCGCCCCGGCCGGGAATCAAACCCGCAACCTAGCGCTTACAAGGCAGACGCGCTACCAACCAAGCTAGCTAGGCTGGCATGATTTGATTTGATTTTTGATAAATTTAATGCCTTCAGAAGAAAAATCTGGGTAACTCAACTCATATTTCACGAGAAAAATGTGACTTTACCTGACGCAGACCTTCTTGCATAAAAAAAGTTTAGTTCACGATTTTTTTTTTTTTCTACAAAAGAAAAGCGCTAAATATACAAAGCGCTAAACATTTTTTTTTGAAACAAAACATCATAACAGCCAGGTACTGGGGCCAGTTATTATTACAATATTATTGACTAAAAAAAAAAGAGAGAGAGAGAGAGAGAGAAAAAGTGCCACCACGAAATGCCCTTGCTAACCTACTAATGACTGGGGAAAAATTACTACTATAGTCTGTCCAGCGAGAGAAGACACTTTTTGAAAATTATTTTCCACCTTTTAAGGGATTGTTGATAAGGAGAACTGTAATATTTGAAAAAAATTGAAATCTTAAAAGGAACTCTTTCTTTCTCTGCACTCTAAGCATTAAGGAAAAACAATAGTGATGAAATAACTACCTAATGAACTTTCGAACTCTCTCATAAAATTGTAAGCGCTGAAGCGGTCGGTTGCTGGTTCGATTCCCGCCCGAGGTGGATTTTATCCTAAACAGATAAGAACAGGTTAGATTAGGCTAGGTTAGGTTAGGTTAAATTATGTTAGATTAGGTTATGTTAGGTTAGGTTAGGTTAAATTATGTTAGGCTAGGTTATATCAGGTTAGGTTAGGTTAGGTTAGGATGCCCTTGCTAACCTACTAATGACTGGGGAAAAATTACTACTATAGTCTGTCCAGCGAGAGAAGACACTTTTTGAAAATTATTTTCCTCCTTAAAAGGAGATTGTTGATAAAGGAGAACTGTAATATTTGAAAAAAATTGAAATTTTAAAAGGTAGGTACTCTTTCTTTCTCTGCACTCTAAGCATTAAGGAAAAACAATAGTGATGAAATACCTTCCTAATGAACTTACAATTTTATGAGAAAGTTCGACTTTCTCATAAAATTGTAAGCGCTGAAGCGCTCGATTCCCGCCCGAGGTGGATTTTATCCTAAACAGATAAGAATAGGTTAGGTTAGGCTAGGTTAAATTATGTTAGGTTAGGTTATGTTAGGTTAGGTTAAATTATGTTAGGTTAGGTTATGTTAGGTTAGAGAACGAACCTTATCCGTTCAAAAAAAATCCACCCCGGGTGGGAATCGAACCCGCGACCTAGCGCTTACAAGGCAGACGAGCTAGTTTGATGAGCAAGAAATGCAAAAAATGTTCTCTCCACACGAAACGACTGTAAAAAGGCTACCTTTTTTGTATAATAGTAGCAGCAGGGGAAAGCGGAGGGAAGGAAGAAAAAAACAAAAGGTAAAAACTAAAGCCAAACCATCCAAACGACAGTGAAATATACTGTACGCAATCGTTTCCCCTGCGAAACTACTTGCGTTCAAAACGTTCAGGAACGTACCAGAGAAACCAAGGCATTCAAACAGTGAAATATACTGTACGCAATCGTTTCCCCTGCGAAACTACTTGCGTTCAAAACGTTCAGGAACGTACCAGAGACACCAAGGCATTCAAACAGTGAAATATACTGTACGCAATCGTTTCCCCTGCGAAACTACTTGCGACCAAAACACTCAGAAACATATCAGGTGGAAAAAGATGACATATCAGCTGGGTTCAAAAAGAAGAAGACGAAAAAGGAGAAAAATTTCTGTTTATTTATTTACTTTACCGTAAAAGGACATAATAATCTGTACGCAATCATTTCCCCTGCGAAACTACTTGCGTTCAAACTGAACAGAACCGTACCAGAGAAGAACAGCCGTCCAAACGGCACCTTCCGCGAACTTTATTCTTTCTCCTAGACTGACTTTATCCTAAACAGATGAGTTTGTTCTTGGAACGGCTGGCTTTCTTCTTCTTCTTCTTTTTGTACTCTCTTCCTTCTCTATTCCTTTTTTTTGTGACGATAAGACCTCAGCAGTCACAGTTCCCTCTATCAAACCTCCAAGGTTAGGTTAGGTTATGTTAGGTTAGGTTAAATTATGTTATGTTAGGTTAGGTTAGGTTCGTTCTCGGAACGGCTTTCTTCTATCCTGTCTTCCTTCTCTCTTCGATTTCGGGACATTCTAAGCAGTTACAGTTCCTTCTATCAAACCTCTTTTTTTAAATCATAATTTATCTCAAAATGTGGTCCTTGGCCTAAAGTTTTCAGAGAACGAAGCTTATCCGTTCAAAAAAAATCCGCCCCGGGTGGGAATCGAACCCGCGACCTAGCGCTTACAAGGCAGACGAGCTAGTTTGATGAGCAAGAAATGCAAAAAATGTTCTCTCCACACGAAACGACTGTAAAAAGGCTACCTTTTTTGTATAATAGTAGCAGCAGGGGAAAGCGGAGGGAAGGAAGAAAAAAACAAAAGGTAAAAACTAAAGCCAAACCATCCAAACGACAGTGAAATATACTGTACGCAATCGTTTCCCCTGCGAAACTACTTGCGTTCAAAACGTTCAGGAACGTACCAGAGAAACCAAGGCATTCAAACAGTGAAATATACTGTACGCAATCGTTTCCCCTGCGAAACTACTTGCGTTCAAAACGTTCAGGAACGTACCAGAGAAACCAAGGCATTCAAACAGTGAAATATACTGTACGCAATCGTTTCCCCTGCGAAACTACTTGCGTTCAAAACGTTCAGGAACGTACCAGAGAAACCAAGGCATTCAAACAGTGAAATATACTGTACGCAATCGTTTCCCCTGCGAAACTACTTGCGTTCAAAACGTTCAGGAACGTACCAGAGAAACCAAGGCATTCAAACAGTGAAATATACTGTACGCAATCGTTTCCCCTGCGAAACTACTTGCGTTCAAAACGTTCAGGAACGTACCAGAGAAACCAAGGCATTCAAACAGTGAAATATACTGTACGCAATCGTTTCCCCTGCGAAACTACTTGCGTTCAAAACGTTCAGGAACGTACCAGAGAAACCAAGGCATTCAAACAGTGAAATATACTGTACGCAATCGTTTCCCCTGCGAAACTACTTGCGTTCAAAACGTTCAGGAACGTACCAGAGAAACCAAGGCATTCAAACAGTGAAATATACTGTACGCAATCGTTTCCCCTGCGAAACTACTTGCGTTCAAAACGTTCAGGAACGTACCAGAGAAACCAAGGCATTCAAACAGTGAAATATACTGTACGCAATCGTTTCCCCTGCGAAACTACTTGCGTTCAAAACGTTCAGGAACGTACCAGAGAAACCAAGGCATTCAAACAGTGAAATATACTGTACGCAATCGTTTCCCCTGCGAAACTACTTGCGTTCAAAACGTTCAGGAACGTACCAGAGAAACCAAGGCATTCAAACAGTGAAATATACTGTACGCAATCGTTTCCCCTGCGAAACTACTTGCGTTCAAAACGTTCAGGAACGTACCAGAGAAACCAAGGCATTCAAACAGTGAAATATACTGTACGCAATCGTTTCCCCTGCGAAACTACTTGCGTTCAAAACGTTCAGGAACGTACCAGAGAAACCAAGGCATTCAAACAGTGAAATATACTGTACGCAATCGTTTCCCCTGCGAAACTACTTGCGTTCAAAACGTTCAGGAACGTACCAGAGAAACCAAGGCATTCAAACAGTGAAATATACTGTACGCAATCGTTTCCCCTGCGAAACTACTTGCGTTCAAAACGTTCAGGAACGTACCAGAGAAACCAAGGCATTCAAACAGTGAAATATACTGTACGCAATCGTTTCCCCTGCGAAACTACTTGCGTTCAAAACGTTCAGGAACGTACCAGAGAAACCAAGGCATTCAAACAGTGAAATATACTGTACGCAATCGTTTCCCCTGCGAAACTACTTGCGTTCAAAACGTTCAGGAACGTACCAGAGAAACCAAGGCATTCAAACAGTGAAATATACTGTACGCAATCGTTTCCCCTGCGAAACTACTTGCGTTCAAAACGTTCAGGAACGTACCAGAGAAACCAAGGCATTCAAACAGTGAAATATACTGTACGCAATCGTTTCCCCTGCGAAACTACTTGCGTTCAAAACGTTCAGGAACGTACCAGAGAAACCAAGGCATTCAAACAGTGAAATATACTGTACGCAATCGTTTCCCCTGCGAAACTACTTGCGTTCAAAACGTTCAGGAACGTACCAGAGAAACCAAGGCATTCAAACAGTGAAATATACTGTACGCAATCGTTTCCCCTGCGAAACTACTTGCGTTCAAAACGTTCAGGAACGTACCAGAGAAACCAAGGCATTCAAACAGTGAAATATACTGTACGCAATCGTTTCCCCTGCGAAACTACTTGCGTTCAAAACGTTCAGGAACGTACCAGAGAAACCAAGGCATTCAAACAGTGAAATATACTGTACGCAATCGTTTCCCCTGCGAAACTACTTGCGTTCAAAACGTTCAGGAACGTACCAGAGAAACCAAGGCATTCAAACAGTGAAATATACTGTACGCAATCGTTTCCCCTGCGAAACTACTTGCGTTCAAAACGTTCAGGAACGTACCAGAGAAACCAAGGCATTCAAACAGTGAAATATACTGTACGCAATCGTTTCCCCTGCGAAACTACTTGCGTTCAAAACGTTCAGGAACGTACCAGAGAAACCAAGGCATTCAAACAGTGAAATATACTGTACGCAATCGTTTCCCCTGCGAAACTACTTGCGTTCAAAACGTTCAGGAACGTACCAGAGAAACCAAGGCATTCAAACAGTGAAATATACTGTACGCAATCGTTTCCCCTGCGAAACTACTTGCGTTCAAAACGTTCAGGAACGTACCAGAGAAACCAAGGCATTCAAACAGTGAAATATACTGTACGCAATCGTTTCCCCTGCGAAACTACTTGCGTTCAAAACGTTCAGGAACGTACCAGAGAAACCAAGGCATTCAAACAGTGAAATATACTGTACGCAATCGTTTCCCCTGCGAAACTACTTGCGTTCAAAACGTTCAGGAACGTACCAGAGAAACCAAGGCATTCAAACAGTGAAATATACTGTACGCAATCGTTTCCCCTGCGAAACTACTTGCGTTCAAAACGTTCAGGAACGTACCAGAGAAACCAAGGCATTCAAACAGTGAAATATACTGTACGCAATCGTTTCCCCTGCGAAACTACTTGCGTTCAAAACGTTCAGGAACGTACCAGAGAAACCAAGGCATTCAAACAGTGAAATATACTGTACGCAATCGTTTCCCCTGCGAAACTACTTGCGTTCAAAACGTTCAGGAACGTACCAGAGAAACCAAGGCATTCAAACAGTGAAATATACTGTACGCAATCGTTTCCCCTGCGAAACTACTTGCGTTCAAAACGTTCAGGAACGTACCAGAGAAACCAAGGCATTCAAACAGTGAAATATACTGTACGCAATCGTTTCCCCTGCGAAACTACTTGCGTTCAAAACGTTCAGGAACGTACCAGAGAAACCAAGGCATTCAAACAGTGAAATATACTGTACGCAATCGTTTCCCCTGCGAAACTACTTGCGTTCAAAACGTTCAGGAACGTACCAGAGAAACCAAGGCATTCAAACAGTGAAATATACTGTACGCAATCGTTTCCCCTGCGAAACTACTTGCGTTCAAAACGTTCAGGAACGTACCAGAGAAACCAAGGCATTCAAACAGTGAAATATACTGTACGCAATCGTTTCCCCTGCGAAACTACTTGCGTTCAAAACGTTCAGGAACGTACCAGAGAAACCAAGGCATTCAAACAGTGAAATATACTGTACGCAATCGTTTCCCCTGCGAAACTACTTGCGTTCAAAACGTTCAGGAACGTACCAGAGAAACCAAGGCATTCAAACAGTGAAATATACTGTACGCAATCGTTTCCCCTGCGAAACTACTTGCGTTCAAAACGTTCAGGAACGTACCAGAGAAACCAAGGCATTCAAACAGTGAAATATACTGTACGCAATCGTTTCCCCTGCGAAACTACTTGCGTTCAAAACGTTCAGGAACGTACCAGAGAAACCAAGGCATTCAAACAGTGAAATATACTGTACGCAATCGTTTCCCCTGCGAAACTACTTGCGTTCAAAACGTTCAGGAACGTACCAGAGAAACCAAGGCATTCAAACAGTGAAATATACTGTACGCAATCGTTTCCCCTGCGAAACTACTTGCGTTCAAAACGTTCAGGAACGTACCAGAGAAACCAAGGCATTCAAACAGTGAAATATACTGTACGCAATCGTTTCCCCTGCGAAACTACTTGCGTTCAAAACGTTCAGGAACGTACCAGAGAAACCAAGGCATTCAAACAGTGAAATATACTGTACGCAATCGTTTCCCCTGCGAAACTACTTGCGTTCAAAACGTTCAGGAACGTACCAGAGAAACCAAGGCATTCAAACAGTGAAATATACTGTACGCAATCGTTTCCCCTGCGAAACTACTTGCGTTCAAAACGTTCAGGAACGTACCAGAGAAACCAAGGCATTCAAACAGTGAAATATACTGTACGCAATCGTTTCCCCTGCGAAACTACTTGCGTTCAAAACGTTCAGGAACGTACCAGAGAAACCAAGGCATTCAAACAGTGAAATATACTGTACGCAATCGTTTCCCCTGCGAAACTACTTGCGTTCAAAACGTTCAGGAACGTACCAGAGAAACCAAGGCATTCAAACAGTGAAATATACTGTACGCAATCGTTTCCCCTGCGAAACTACTTGCGTTCAAAACGTTCAGGAACGTACCAGAGAAACCAAGGCATTCAAACAGTGAAATATACTGTACGCAATCGTTTCCCCTGCGAAACTACTTGCGTTCAAAACGTTCAGGAACGTACCAGAGAAACCAAGGCATTCAAACAGTGAAATATACTGTACGCAATCGTTTCCCCTGCGAAACTACTTGCGTTCAAAACGTTCAGGAACGTACCAGAGAAACCAAGGCATTCAAACAGTGAAATATACTGTACGCAATCGTTTCCCCTGCGAAACTACTTGCGTTCAAAACGTTCAGGAACGTACCAGAGAAACCAAGGCATTCAAACAGTGAAATATACTGTACGCAATCGTTTCCCCTGCGAAACTACTTGCGTTCAAAACGTTCAGGAACGTACCAGAGAAACCAAGGCATTCAAACAGTGAAATATACTGTACGCAATCGTTTCCCCTGCGAAACTACTTGCGTTCAAAACGTTCAGGAACGTACCAGAGAAACCAAGGCATTCAAACAGTGAAATATACTGTACGCAATCGTTTCCCCTGCGAAACTACTTGCGTTCAAAACGTTCAGGAACGTACCAGAGAAACCAAGGCATTCAAACAGTGAAATATACTGTACGCAATCGTTTCCCCTGCGAAACTACTTGCGTTCAAAACGTTCAGGAACGTACCAGAGAAACCAAGGCATTCAAACAGTGAAATATACTGTACGCAATCGTTTCCCCTGCGAAACTACTTGCGTTCAAAACGTTCAGGAACGTACCAGAGAAACCAAGGCATTCAAACAGTGAAATATACTGTACGCAATCGTTTCCCCTGCGAAACTACTTGCGTTCAAAACGTTCAGGAACGTACCAGAGAAACCAAGGCATTCAAACAGTGAAATATACTGTACGCAATCGTTTCCCCTGCGAAACTACTTGCGTTCAAAACGTTCAGGAACGTACCAGAGAAACCAAGGCATTCAAACAGTGAAATATACTGTACGCAATCGTTTCCCCTGCGAAACTACTTGCGTTCAAAACGTTCAGGAACGTACCAGAGAAACCAAGGCATTCAAACAGTGAAATATACTGTACGCAATCGTTTCCCCTGCGAAACTACTTGCGTTCAAAACGTTCAGGAACGTACCAGAGTCAGATCTATCTGATGAGTACACTACACACTCTATTAGGTAGATCTGACAGGTCTATCTGATACCTGTTAAGCACACACACTATCAAATAGACCTGACAGGTACGGCTGAAAAGGCCCGCCTGTCAGGTCTACCTGATATCTGATGAGTACACTACACACACTATTAGGTAGATCTGACTGGTGGACCTGATCAGGTGTACCTGTCAGGTCTACCTGATCGTGGCTGGCGTTAAAGCTCTCCCGTCTTGTTCAACAATCCTCTCCCATTGGTCTGTTACAGGAGAGCTTGTACAGTTATGAACCACCCTGAATTCACCCATTGACAGTCATGAGCGATGAAACACCCAGTAAGAAGCTGAAACTCGATGTCTCCTCCAATGGACATGCGGAGGGGGAGGAAGAGGAAGGAGAGGGAGGTGCCAACCAGGTGGTGAGAGAGGAGGAGGTGGAAACTGATCAAGAAGTAAGAGACGTTCTTACTTGAGGTCTTTGGACTGAACAGTCTGACTAACTTACTTCAGAGTGACAGTCATCTACTGACAGTGTAACTAACTTCGGACTCACATAGTATACCTACCTAGGTGTGGGGACAACAGAACGAGTACAAATTGCGTGTCAATGGTGGGCATCGAACCCGGATCATTATCCTTACTTTATTGTAACGATTGGCGTCCGGGAATAAGTAGGGCATGGGTTCGATCCCAGCCGAGGCATGGGATTTTATCATCATTTATTTGGGAATTTGACCACATAATAATGGAGCTCTAAGGGTTAGGTGGTAGAGAACGCCTCCGGCGTCAACCTCGCCTAGTGGTTACCTTCCACTCAAGAGTCTATTATTATTATTTCTTTGATTTGTAGTAAAAATTTGACGCAGAAAAATTAGTTAGTATATTATTTTTAATTCTACAAAATAGAACCTCCGTTAGGGTTTTAAGGAGGAAAAATTTGACGTAAAAAAAAGACCTTAAAAGGGAAAATATTTTCATTTTTATTAAATTATTTATCATCCCCTTTATTATTATTTTTTTTTTCTCTCTCTCTCTCTCTCTCTCTCTCTCTCTCTCTCTCTCTCTCTCTCTCTCTCTCTCTCTCTCTCTCTCTCTATTGTTTTTCAAGTTTGGCCCGGTCGAGACTCGAACCCGCGACCTAGCGCTTACCTGACAAATAGAGCAGTCGGCAGTATGTCAGGAGTCCAGCTTACAAGAGTCATTTACATCCTTCAGTAGTGGTCCCTGACAGAGGCCCTTATCCCCATTGATACACAGGAGGCCCTTAGTCCCTACTTGACACTGGGCCTGGGTCGGGCCTGGAAACAGAATTGAACAGGTGTAGGTTAGGAACAGAGGGGCTAGGCACAAAAAGCCCACTCCGAGGCTTAGGTGTAGGGGCAAACACCCCTAGAGGATGGGTTAAGCTCCTACGAATCTAGAAGGTTAAGAGAACGAACCTTATCTGTTTGGCCAGCAGTTAGGAGAACGAACCTTATCTGTTTGGCCAGCAGTTAGGAGAACGAACCTTATCTGTTTGGCCAGCAGTTAGGAGAACGAACCTTATCTGTTTGGCCAGCAGTTAGGAGAACGAACCTTATCTGTTTGGCCAGCAGTTAGGAGAACGAACCTTATCTGTTTGGCCAGCAGTTAGGAGAACGAACCTTATCTGTTTGGCCAGCAGTTAGGAGAACGAACCTTATCTGTTTGGCCAGCAGTTAGGAGAACGAACCTTATCTGTTTGGCCAGCAGTTAGGAGAACGAACCTTATCTGTTTGGCCAGCAGTTAGGAGAACGAACCTTATCTGTTTGGGAGAGATGAATTTTCAACCTTTTGAAGATATTTTTTCACTGTTGTTTTTTTTTTTTTTTTTTTTTTTTTTGTTTG
>NW_007384716.1:0-1383 GCF_000475195.1 Diaphorina citri | reverse complement strand
CGACCGAGCGCGGCTCGGCGGTTCTCGGGCGGGTCTGCGAGTCGCGCGTGCGGCGGCGCGGCGGCGGGCGCGGGCGGCGTTATCTGCTGTTTTTCAACCTTTGGCGCGAGGGCGGGGGGCGCGGAACCCGCACCTAGGCGGCGGCGTGTAAGCTGACAGCAGGCATGAGCAGTCGGACGTAGGTCAGGCAGTCAGGACTTAGCAAGAGTCATTTCAGAATCCTTCAGTAGGTGATCGCTACAGAGGCCTGTATCCCCATTGATCACAGCGCAGGCCCTTGAGTCCCCCTACAGTCTGCACTGGGGCGCCTGGGGCGGGCCTGAGAAAAGAAGTTGCAGAACAGGTGTAGCGTTAGGAAGCAGAGGGGCTAGGCACAGAAAAGCCACTCCCGAGAGCTAGGGTGTAGGGGCAAACAGCCCTAGAGATGGGTAAACGCTCCTACGAATCTAGAAGGTCTAAGAAGCACACGCAGCGCTTATCTGTCTGGCCAGCAGTTAGCGAGAACGAGACGCCTGATCTGTTTGGCCAGCAGTTAGCGAGACCGAACCTTATCTGTTTGGCCAGCAGTTAGGAGGAACAACCTTGATCTGTTTGGAGGAGGATGATTTTCAAACCTTTTGAGATATTTTTCACTGGTTGTTTTTTTTTTTTTTTTTTTTTTTAGGATTGATAGAGGGAACTACAAGGTGCTAAGGTCTTATCGTCCCGAAACTCCGAAAGTCAAAAGAGAGGGAAAACAAGTTGGATAAAGACGTGGAAGAAAAAGAATAAGAAATTTTGGATATCGTTCCTTTTTTGTTTGCGTTGCTTAACTCCGTGCACAAAAAGGCTTAAGTGTAGGGGCAACCAGCCCTAAAAGTCGGGTGAAGCTTATTAAGGAGCCTCTCCGCCAAGTCAAAACAGTTTGACAGTGCTGTACAAACCTACGAATCCTTCTCTGTGTAGCTCGACCAAACTTACTTGCAGACCACATCACCATTACACACGACAGCAGAACCACAGACAGCACAGATCTCATGTTGAACCAGAATCTGACGGACTAGAAATCGGACCGAAAATTCACCGAACACCGACCAACACCAACTGTCAGAGATCGACTACCTTTCGAAATTCGAATGCTGACAGTAAATGATCCAATCTGGCAACGCGACACAACTTATTTAAACTGAAACCACCGTCAGCAAAATAAGGTAGGCAGTAGAGACACGTGTGAAAAATGTACAATTACCTACATTAAGATCGATAATTACACAGAAATTGTAGGTTTATATGAAAAAAAAGTATGTGCAAATAAAAAAATATTTTTTTTATTTGCACATACTTTTTTTTACGTTGACACCATTGGAGAAAGACGAATGGCCTGAAATCGCTGTTATTTGCTCT
>NW_007384715.1:0-3628 GCF_000475195.1 Diaphorina citri | reverse complement strand
CCAATGTTTACCTACCATGCTGGCACCGGTCGCTATGCGCATTTACATGTCCATTACTACTCATTTTCCTCACGAGGCTGAGTGGGCCCCGTAACGGCCAGTCACGGAATCAATCATTTGCATGATACAAATTTCTTGGATTTTCCTCACGAGGCTGAGTGGGCCCCGCAACAGCCAGTCACGGAATCAATCATTTGCATGATACAAATTTCTTGATTCTCAATAATCCTAACAACCAATGTTTACCTACCATGCTGGCACCGGTCGCTATGCGCATTTACATGTCATAGCTACTATTTCCTCACGAGGCTGAGTGGGCCCCGCAACAGCCAGTCACGGTATCAATCATTTGCATGATACAAATTTCTTGACCCTTTCCTCACGAGGCTGAGTGGGCCCCGCAACAGCCAGTCACGGAATCAATTATCTGCATGATACAAATTTCTTGACCCCGCGGGGAATCGAACCCGGGTCTCCCGCGTGCAAGGCGAGTGCAGTGACCACTACGCCATCGGAGCTGACTCAACCTCCTTTCACAGGAACAGGTAATGCTGAGTTAGTGGAAATGTACCTACCATGTGAGTGACCCTCAGACCGTCTGAAGGACCACGGTTTCAATGTCTGTCAAGCAATCTGACGGACCTAGGTCTGTGAGACTATACGATCACACGATCTCTCAGATGATCTGAGACCTCTGAGCGTGAGTGGAGGGTATAAATAATAATAATAATAATAATAATAGTGCTTATTTATACTGCTCGCATAGGACTGAAAAGTCCCTTTACTCCAGCAGTAGGCTACTACTATAATTATTGTGGTCAAATTCTCAAATTATATTGAGGATTTCCTTCCTCTCATTATATTCGTCTTCCCCTCATTATATTCGACCCTGATATACGTGCAGCAGTGCAGGTTGGGTGGCAGAGAACAAGAGGTGCTAATTTACGAGGTATGTGCTGCACAAGAAGCTATAGACTATAGAGGTATGTTCTTGCTGAAAGCTCCTTTGTGCTGATTTTCACGCTCTCGTGTTTAGACTTACCTATGCTGACGCTTTTGTTCCCGCGGAGTTTCGAGGATTTGGGAGAACAATATAAATTCTCCTCGTGCAATAAATTCTACAACGCGATAATACCTAGGTACTATGAAAAGATTACATGTGAGAGAGTGAGAGAGAGAGAGAAAGGGAGGGAGGGAGAGAGAGAGAGAGAGAGGGGGAGAGAGTTTTGTCTTGGTGAATGTGCCAAAAACGCCAGAGCTTTATTTCAATAAAATTTCCAAACAGCGTAGGTAGGTAGGTATTTTGTAGATAGGTAAGTACATAGTAAAAGTCCCTACGTACTTTTGACTGCATATCTTACGTCATTATTATACCTAGTTAGTATAATGGCGTAAAATTAGATACAATAGTGTTATTAATTAGATTCATATTAGACACCCAAATTAGATAATGGCTTACCTTATTTTATAATTGACTAGCCATTATTAGATACAATAGTTCATTGACTGCTTCTATGATCTTAAACTTCCATTTCCGTTTTTCCAATAATATTTATGTGCAAAATAACATTTCAGCCCCCTTTCCCTCATGTTGGAGACCGCTGTTTATCGATGACCTTGGAGCAAAAATACCCCTTTTGAGCTATGACGTCACTCGCAGGTCGCAGGTGAAAAGAAAAGGAACCGGTAACATGTTTGCGTAGATTTATAAACGGCTATCCGGACACACTGTTCTAACAGCCCGGCTAGCTCAGTCGGTAGAGCACGAGACTCTTAATCTCGGGGTCGTGGGTTCGAGCCCCACGTTGGGCGAAATTTTTTGCACTTTTTTTTCTTCCAGATTTTTTCTATAGGAAGGAAAGTAATGTAATCGGTTTTCTTCCGTCTTCATTTGCAATGATTTTTTTACTAATCACTTTTTCTCAAGATTTTATTTATTTTAAAAGCTTTACCATGTTTTTCTTGAAATTTGTAGGTATACCTGCTCATCTTCTTCTTCTTCTTCTTTTGTTTTGCCATGTTCCCGTTCAAACGGGGTCCCTAAAATGTCGCTCAAAGGTCGCAAAAAAATAACGTTGAAGCAGCCATGGTTTACGACCTCGCATGAACTGACGTCATCACGAAAAAATGGCTGCCCGCGAAAATTTGTGCGTTTCAAAATTCGAAAATTTCAAACGAAGATTTCTCATCTTAGGAAGCCTCAAATGAAATTTTAAGCATTTCTATTGAGATCAGCGTGTTTCGAACTTCCTTTATCAGCGAAGAAAAAAAAAGTGGTTGAGCCCCATTACCTACCTATTTATTAGTGTTTGCATTCTCCTTATTGCTCAAAAATAAATGCCTATTTTGTAAAGCATTCAAGCCCACGTATTTTCTACGTTTTTTACTGAAAATCCGTTAGTAATTTAGCGCCATTAACTCTTCTACATAGGTATTTATTTAGAACATTAAATTTAGATGCGCACTACAATAAAAACTCTACAAACAAACGCTCTACATGCAAAGGCATTTATAACATTTGTTCAAATACAAAGGCCTGGAATTCACTCAGGAATGCCCGCCATCCAACGCTTAAATACAATCCCCCTCCCTAACCCCCTCCCCACCACCCCGAATATTTAATATGATTTATTTAAATAGGTTCTAATTTTATACAATGCCCCCACCCCACCCCCGGGGGTCGAGAGCAGGTTAAGCGCTATTATTTAAGCCACCCCCTACTCCCTATAACTCATATTGAACACTCTGACTGTGAGCTTTCGGAATGTCACCTTGTCCAGGACCCTGGACCTAGGGGGCACAGGGTTCGAACCCCGGCCGGTGAGTGTAAAATGGAGTTTTTGGTTTATTGTCACAGAGGGGACACTGTTGAGGACAGGGTTTAGATCCCGGACTGGCTAAAAGGGAGATTTTGGTTTGTCATTGTCACCCTCATACAGTTGAATTGATTTGAATAGGTACCTATAGGGATTTTGGACCTGTTAGGGATTTTTGTTCAGCTTCAAGCCTGGTTCTACATAAGGTCATACTCGTAAGCTACGATTTTTTTCTTGCGATCCGAACCGTTCAGATTTAGAATACGGTCCGATCGTAAGATGAATCGTTCTTGAGGTCGTGAAACTGTGTAAAAAATTAGTAAAATTTATTTACCTACTGATCGTAGCTATATACGAAAAGTCGTAGCATACCTAAGTAAAACCTACCAACCTAAATTTGTACAAGCTAAACCCGACTTTAAGGGTTGTTTGAACCTACACTTAATAAGCCTCAAAAGTCGTTTCGATCCTAAAATGAGTCGAGGGAAGGGTGATACATACCTATAAACCTCCCTTGTGTTACCTTTTCACTCCAATATACCTACCTCATGTTCGAACCTGATGTAGGTACACCCGTGCAGCAGTGTAGGTTGGGTGGCAGAGAACAAGAGGTGCTAATTTACGAGGTATGTGCTGCACAAGAAGCTATAGAGGTATGTTCTTGCTGAAAGATCCTTTTGTGCTGACTTTCACGCTCTCGTGTTTAGACTTACCTATGCTGACGCTTTTGTTCCCGGAGTTTCGAGGATTTGGGAGAACAATATAAATTCTCCTCGTGCAATAAATTCTACAACGCGATAATACCTAGGTAC
>NW_007384714.1:0-3629 GCF_000475195.1 Diaphorina citri | reverse complement strand
CAAATAGCTAGATGTGAGGATAATGTGAGATATTTATCAAAAACCATACCCTATTTATTATAAAGGTAAGATCACACGATGTGGCAGAGTGACATATAAATAATCTAGCAAATTTTCTATGGCACATAGCAAAACAGCAAAACTCTAACGCCATGTGTATAATCATATTAAAGAAGACTGATCACACAGTATGGAAGAAAAAATTGGCAGATTATATGTCTCTCTGCTAGATCCTGTGATCCTACCTTAACTTGATATTAGAATCACATTGGACGTAGAAAGGTCAATTCTCACAGCGGTGGGTAGGACATCAGATCCTCCCCATGCAGATATTCTCCAGTTCTGGTGAGTTTGCTCCTCCTTTGCTAGTGCCGCTCCTCCTTTCACGAAAGCAATCTAAAATTAAAGGCAAAATATCAAACTCTTGCCGGACTTTTTTTTATAAGGTTCGTTCTCGGAACGGATGGGTTTCGGGACAATAAGACCTCCGTTGTTACAGCTCCCTCTATCAAACCTCATGAAGCCATCAGTCTAGTTAGCTTGGTTGGTGTCTTTTAAGCGCCAGGTCACGAGTTCGATTCTTGTATAATAATTGTGCGACCTTTATCCTAAACCGATGAGGTTCGTTATCGGAAGAGCTCGATTTCTTCTATCCTGTCCTCCTTTCGATTTCGGGACGAAAGTCCTCCGTTGATACAGACCCCTCAATTCCCTCTATCAAACTTGAGAAAAATTTTGTTCATGTTTAATGCTTGATAATTCATGGGGTGCTTCGAACTCTTGACGTTCGCGCGCCTCCTGGCAAAGCTTGATTTCATAATTGTCTTCACCTAACGCAACATTTCCACTTTTCCCTCAGACATTCCCATTCGGCGTCTTGACTTCTCGGGTAACGCCCTGCGCCGTCTCTCCGACAAGCTATTCTCCCCTCACCGGGACACGCTACAAGAGCTGAGACTCGCTGATAATCTGTTTGGAGACTCGCTTAATCCGATATTTTCCACCAGCGAGTTTCACGGCCTCGTCAACTTGAGAATTCTGGACCTGAGCGATAACCAGATTAAGGCCATTGAGGAGGGCATTCTGAAGGGCTGCGACAACTTGCTGGTAAGTGTGAACAGTTGCTGGTTGTAGGTAAATACGAACAGTTGTTGATATGTGCGAAAACTTGTTGGTAAGGGTCGCCAATCACGCTCAGACCGTGCGTGTGTGGAAGGAAAAGCTTTAAAGGTCTCTTGGACGGTCTGACAGACCTAGGTTTCGAACTTCTTCCGCCACACACGTTAAAACGGTCTGTCAGACGCGGTCTGAGCGTGAATGGCGGACATAATAGTATAGGATTCTTGAATTGAATACATAATACAACCGTCAGGCGAGGTTCCGGAAATTCCGAATGATGTCCAATTCTAATATCTAATCTAAACCTTTTCTTTCACTAGCTATAATGTAGTAAAATTCTCACATAAGTGGACCAAATTCCGTGCCTTGGATTCAAGTCCTTCCGAGTTTAGCCATTTTAATTCTTCGAATTTCTTCATAAAGGCTTCATGTTGTTAGCTACAGGCGCGCCTCCTGGTGGAAACCGGGGACGATGAGCTAACCTGTGACGTACGCCGGACCACTCCGCCGCCGGCAACCTCTACTTTACGCACGACAAAGCGCACCACGACCACCACTTCCGAACCAGAGATCATCTGGTCACTACCACCACAGACTTCATCTCCCGTGACCAAACGAGCACCTATCGTACGAAGTGGTGCCTCAATGACTACGATAGCCAATGACGATACGCTAATCATCGGAATCGTGGGCGGCGTTATCGGATTTATCGTCATCCTTATTATTATCATTTGTATCGTGCGTCTGCGCATGATCAACAACAATTCAATTGTCCAATCACAGCACTGTATGAACCCAGCCTGTCCGTGTCCCAAGTACATGGGCGGGCCTTATATGACCCCCGTAGCGCCGAGTTCCTACTATATGCCGTATGAGAAGGAGATGACGCTAAGGTGAAACGGGGAAAGAGATAGGTGGTGACCTTGAGGTGAAGGTCATGACCCTGAGCTTACCTGCCTCGGTGGTGTAATGGTCAAGGACCTCGCCTGGTGAACAGTTCAATCCCACGCCCTCCCATCAAAGAGAAGAGGCACAATACTTCCCATCTATTTACTCACCCACTTTACTCCCATGTAGTCGCAGTAGGGCGAGCACAAACTGAAAGCAATGTATCCGAGTTACAGGGGATGTTCGTAAGCACAGCGAGGTTTCCCACGGGAGTCTATCCAGCTCGTCTTCCAGGATTAATATTCTATATGCCGTATGAGAAGGAGATGACGCTAAGGTGAAACGGGGAAAGAGATAGGTGGTGACCTTGAGGTGAAGGTCATGACCCTGAGATTACCTGCCTCGGTGGTGTAATGGTCAAGGACCTCGCCTGGTAAACAGTTCAATCCCACGCCCTCCCATCAAAGGTAAAAACTTACTTAGTAATAGTGGTTGAGTGACATTTAACGAAGAATAATATAACCCAGTTAAAACTTACCAAAAGCGTCGGTCACCACTTGAAGTTTTCATAGATTCGCTTCAATCGCGTCCCAAATTATATCTGTGAATTTTTAAAAGAATAATATAACCCAGTTAAAACTTACCAAAAGCGTCGGTCACCACTTGAAGTTTTCATAGATTCGCTTCAATCGCGTCCCAAATTAAGTATATCTGTGAATTTTTAAGCAAATAGCTAGATGTGAGGATAATGTGAGATATTTATCAAAAACCATACCCTATTTATTATAAAGGTAAGATCACACGATGTGGCAGAGTGACATATAAATAATCTAGCAATTTTCTATGGCACATAGCAAAACTCCAACGCCATGTGTATAATCATATTAAACAAGACTGATCACACAGTATGGAAGAAAAAATTGGCAGATTATATGTCTCTCTGCTATATCCTGTGATCCTACCTTAACTTGATATTAGAATCACAGTGGACGTAGGTAGGTCCAAATAAATAGAGGCAGGCAAAATTTCAATCCCAGCCGAGGCATGGAATTTTATCCTCATTTATTTGAGAATTTGACCGCATAATAATGGAGCTCTAAGAGTCAGGTGGTAGAGAACGCCTCCGCCGTTAACCTCGCCTAGTGGTCAAGAGCCTATAATTATAATCTAATATCAAATTATTTGTGATAAAGCAGAGCTTTTTCACAACTTCTGTACATTACTAAGTGCCCTCTTTGTAAAAAAAAATTCATGTTTCAATAGGTAATCGTTGTACGAACTCCAAGCACAGAGCCAAAAAACATCGGCCCCGCCGGAAATCGAACCCAGGACCTCCGGTGTGCAAGCCTAGTGTCATACCCACCCAACCACAGAGGTTTCTCTTCCAGCGGGATATTCTTACCTTAAATCTCATCACAGACTGAGTAATATGTTCAGCAAGCAAGTCAGAATTCTTAGTCACATAAGTGAGTACCAAGCCATACACCTATCGAACCCAGGACCTCTGGCATGCAAGCCCAGTGACCCACTCGACCACGGAGGTTGCCTAATGCTTTTATCATTAAGGATAGTCTTACCTTGAATCTCATCACAGACTGAGTAATATGTTCAGCAAGTAGATC
>NW_007384713.1:0-3629 GCF_000475195.1 Diaphorina citri | reverse complement strand
AGAACCAAAAAAAAAAAAAAAAAAAAAAAAAAAAAAAACATCAACAACAACATTGTAGGTAGCACAATATTTTCAACCAAGAATAAGTTAAATTGTTTCGTTTTCATGAATTAGTTTAAATCTTCATCGTTGAAGAACAGAACCACTTCCTTGTGTCGCGTTATGGTTTAACCTTCTCATGGTTTTAAAATTCGTCACTGGTCTTGTCTCATTAAACTGGCGATGACCATCGGTAGCCTTACAAGCAAGAGGTCGTGAGAACTTGGAACAAAATACACAGAGATAAATATGCTTATGTGTAACGCAGGATAAGCAATCTCTAGTAACGAAAATAATCTCATGACAAAACATTCTCAGCTCTGGTGTAGTTTTTTGCAAATTTCTCTCTGATTCATCTTGATGTGTTTTTGCTCCTTGGTCATTTTTTCTCAGGAGAAAATCAGACTAAAATGAGTCTTCAGAATTGCCGCATACCGGTTGTTTTACTTAAAAGAAAGAAGAAGAAGAAGAAAAAAAAATACCTACCTAGTGGTAGTAACTGAAAATTGACTCGAGTCACTCGAGTAAGAATTGGTCACATGTTAGGTAAAATTATTTGGCAGCATTTTCAGCATTTGGTATCTCCACTAATAAACGATTAACTAAAATTATCGCCATTAAAATGAGTTGGTTACTTCTCATGACAGATCCTGGTTTTGTATTTCGGAAAATTTGACATCTCCACTATTTTCGTGTGTTGTGGCTAACCTAGTTAGTAGGATAATGACGAACTTTTTCTTTTCTATTTTTAGTGCATTTGTTACCTCCACCTCAAAAATATCAAAAATTTATGCCACTGGATTAAGGATTTACTAAAAACAAGCATTAATATCAAAACATAGTCGAATGGGCTGGTATAACATGGTATTTTTACAACAATGTAGTCTGTATGGAACTTCATTTAGACTGTCAAACTAGGACATGTAGTCCCATTATATTTTACAGTCAGTTTTTCTTTCCAACGAATAGTTTTTCTTTGGAATGATAGAAAAATAAATAATGGACTAAACATGCTGTAGACTTTTTTATGCTGACACGACGAAAAAAGTAGAAATGGATTTGATAAACGGATAAAAAAAAGCTCGATTTTAGAAAACACGCAAATGTAGGAAAACCCCCCGTGCATAGAAAAAATATATAAAATGTAAAAGAAGGTATTTTGATTTGACTTCACATTTTCAGCTCAACTTCGATGATAATAATTATGCTGTTGGTTATAACAATAATAATATTCTGGTTTGAAACACACAAGATACATTTTCTATCCGAAATGTCTGCCTAAACCCATAACTAACTTCTTGGTATATCAATGTCCTATGTCCTTCTTTCGTCAATAGACTAAACAAACATTAGAACTTCCTCCCTTGGCGTTCGAATTCCTAACGATGCACCTCCTAAGGGTGAAAATTTTCATCTAATGAAAACACACTTTGTTTGTTGAGATAACAATGTCAACTGATAATGGAAAACGTGTTGGAAAAACTGAAACGCCTGGGTGAGTGGAATTAGATTAGACTTTATTACAATTTTAATAAATCAGGTGTAACTTGCTACTCAAATCTGAAGTGGTTAGTCAACAAAATGTGAACCACATGAAAATCACTATCTTGTATCACTTCTGTCCGCCAAGGCAAAAAGTTGAGCGTTTTTGGGAGTTTGACGAATGTAGCCCTGATGTTAGCTGTCAACTTACTTACGAAAATGGTGAAATACTTGGTCTTTTGTCTTCTTGAGCCTTCTAAACTTTGGCCACTTCTAAAAGACCACCATTAGGTATTTTAGACTTCTAAAAATGCAATTGTCATATTTGCAGAAGAATGGACAAAGAGTACAAACTTTGTGTTCCAAAGTAAACTTTGTTCACTGCTTCGGTAGTTTGAACTTGCTTGGTAATCAGGTGGGCCCAGCTGAAACATGGAATTTCACCCTAATTTGTTTGAAATTTAGAACACCGGTGGTAGAAAGTACCCAAGGCATCGACCTCTTGTGGACCTTCCACAGAATCTGCTATCAGTATTGTTCTTATTCTTACCATAGTGTATCTGGCTGACAGCTAAGTGTATTGTTCACATAGTGGCTACATTTCCCCCCCCCCCCAAAGAATAAGTTGTACTTCAGGGCCCTGGTCCTGCAAAGTAATATCTATAAACGTACTATTTTATTACTCTGGGAGACTATGGCACTTGTATGTTGTATGACCGCATACTCATCTACTCTATCAATCATAATCTCAGAGGTTAACACTCCAACACCGCAACCTGACCTCTCCTCCTCACATAACAATAGACTCACTATATATGTATTATCGACTTTAATTAAATGATCTAAATTACTTCCAGTGTGGTTTAAAATAATATTACTATGTAAAAAAGTATAAAGAGCGATTACAAAGTTTTAAATAATGGTACAATACACCTTACTCTATTGTTATTGTCTATAGAGACATGGAGCATTTCTCTTTAGCCATAGGTAACATTGGGTTTCTGCTGGTTGGTACGTTTAGAGCGTTTCTCTTTTGGTACAAATTGAATTTTGAGTACCTTGCAAATTGCAATGGAGTAACAGTGTGGAGTTCCTTGTTCACTTGATGATGGAGCATCTTCAATTGATGTTCAAAGTTTAAATTGTCTTAGTTCACTAAAGGCCAGGCCAGGTCTAGAGGCTTATGTTGCTCCATTCATTGACGTTTTTCTGTGCTTGTGCAGAAGCCCAAAGGGTAATTTAATATGAGAATGTATTCCTCGGTGATCTACAGCTGTGGCAACATATAGTCGACGGGCGTTGATCGACGAGGCAGTGTGGACGGTTCAGTCCACATCAATCGACTATGTGTGGACACAGCTTAAGGCTCTCACCGTGTGAAGACCCAGTTTGGTCTCCCTGTCTGATGTCAACTCAGTATAATCATAAATAATTATCATGATTCAAAAATAGCGTCAGTTATTTTTCGTTGCAATTCCGAAGAAGGTTCTAAGAGGACACTTCAGTTCTAATCATTAGACGACCCACGTCTTGCGCGGTTTGCCACCTAAATCCACTAGTAATAATTTTCCAATTCTGTTCACTGGTACTCTGAACAAATAAAGTACACAATATTGATTGCTCGCCTGGTGACATTACGTGATAGAGGTACCTACATTGCTCTAACGACGATCATAGGGTGCGTGAGAAGTACGGAAACTTACCCTGAAACCAGAAAGGTATCTGCCAGCCTAGTTAGCTTGGTTGGTAGCGCGTCTGCCTTGTAAGTGCTAAGCCGAGGATTTCATCCTGTACGGATAATGTTCGTTCTGAAATTAGAACGAGGAAATTATCAGTGAGATGGTTGTGTGAGGGGATGATCCCACAAAGAAAGTTTATTACTGGAGTTTTGTTAAATTAAACCTACTTCGATTGTTAGCCATTCCCATTGCCGATTGCTCACAAATCACCTTGAAATCCAAGTTGGATTTTTTTAGGGCTTTATGTCAGAATTCTCACACAGTAAGCTCTTCAACCCAACCAACTTAAAAAACGAATTAGCCCTCGGGTCTGCAGTCTCTTATTGACTTTGGGCAGGTACATTTTTTTCAGTTCGTGTTCGTGATTTG
>NW_007384712.1:0-3630 GCF_000475195.1 Diaphorina citri | reverse complement strand
ACTTCCCATTTAGGTGCTGGGTCAACACGAGAACACCAGAAAGTAGCCCGTTGAAATATTTGCAATCGAAAAACGAGTGCAAATTTTTGTCGATGGTGGGATTCGAACCCGCGACCTTCTGCATGGCAAGCAAGCGCGTTACCACTGGACCAACCGTGCCCCCAGTTTGGATATCCTATGGTTTAGTACAGGCGCTACCACACCAAAAGAGAGGAAACGAGCTTCAGAAGAGGAGAAATTGTGAAAAGGAAATACGACTCTGCTATGCACTTACATAGATGAGTGCTTAAAAATTTCGCTTCAGTAAAAATACCGAAGACCCTGAAGAGACGCAAAAGATCCTCAGATCATATTGTTCGTCCGCATCTCGTCATCGTAACAACCGATCTCTGGGCGTACCACTCCAGGATCAAGCAGGTGATCCCAGATACAATAAGATACATAGTCGTATCATAGTCGATGTTTGATTAGATACAATATAATTGACTCAGATACAATATAGTTGCCTCAGATACAATACAGTTGTTGAGAATCACCTAGCGATCTTTGTCAGTGACTCCAGGATCAAGCAGGTGAAGATACAATATAGTGATCTCAGAATATGGTTGATGAGAATCGTTATCGTTATCGCCTAGCGATCTTTGTCAGTGACCTCTCCGGATCGGCAGCGGTTGTCAAGGCCAGGTCACGGGGAAACGTCACAAGGGAACGTCACAGAAGATCTAATCAGGTCGCTTAGCCTTTGACCCTAAACATAACCTGCCTCGGTGGTGTAGTGGTCAAGGCGCTCGCCTGGTAAACAGGAGGGCGTGGGTTCAATCCCAGCCGAGGTATGGAATTTTATCCTCAATATAATTTGAGAATTTGACCACAATAATAGTAGTAGCCTACTGCTGGAGTAAAGGGACTTATCAGTCCTATGCGAGCAGTAAAAATAAGCACTATTATTATCATATAGGTAGGTACCTACGTAGGTAGTGTTTACATAAAGCGGAACTTTGAGCAGGGATGTTTGGTATGTGGAGATCATACTATTCATATTATTCTTCTCGATCGAAATAAATGTGCCAGCCTACTTAGCTTAGTTGGTAGTGCGTCTGCCTTGTAAGCGCTAGGCCGCGGGTTCGATTCCCGCCCAGGGCGGATTTTATCCTGATGGGATAATGTTCGTTCTCGGAAACGGCTGGCTTTCTCCTATCCTGTCTTCCTTCTCTCTTCGAATTCGGGACGATAAGACCATAGCAGTTACAGTTCACTCTGTCAAACCCCTTAAAAAAAATGTACATGTACGAAAAAGTAACTACTTGAATAAGTGCATGATAAAAAAAAATGGAATGAAAATATCTAAATTTGAAAATAGGTATAAGTACCTAAGCTGATATTGAAAAATAGTGATAACAAAATGCGTAGATAGGTACCTATTCGATCTATTTGAGCCCCTAACCCAAATATTCCTTTTCCCCCAGAACATGACTCAAACCAAATCGCTGCGCCGAACAGTTTGAGAACCGCGGATGTAGATCATTGATTCGCTCGCTGACAGGCAAAGTTCATCTTGAAGGTGAGAAAGATCACACAAGGCATGGTTGACAGACCATTGTTTAGTAAATGTCGAGTAGTTTATGAGACTTGAATCTATGATCCCTTTATGGACCGAGACATTATAACATTGTTATCTCTGTGAGAGATATCTTTATGGAACTTTATGCTCTTTGACGCACTCCATGATGCATCTGGCGATCGAGAGACAGATTGGTAATGACTAGACGAAGCGAGGATTGAAATTGATTTCGCAATTGACGAAGTTTTGTTGTCTGCGAAGGATTGACATTGATTTCGTAACAATTATTACGAAAATTCGCAAACTGGCAAAGTATTGTCTGTGATTTTGTTTTGCGAAAGACTTTATTTTGGTTTGATTTGGTTTTTTGACATTGGAGAACCTGGGTTACTGCGGAGAGACTTCCTTTTGTAGGAATGTAGGGTCACTTACCCCAAGTCTGCATTAAGCCGTGTCCACACGTAGTCGATCGATGAGGTGAATCTATGCTGTCGAGGCAGTGCGGACGGCGGACGGTTTCAGTTGACTATGTTTGGACACACCTTTACATCGCATCTTGGTAACGCAGGGACTTCCACGCAGGTGTGGAAAGCGGTGAGAAATCCACAATGGACCAATTTCCAAGTCCTTTCTCACAATTAAATATCCGAGAGGTCTTTAATTTCAACTTGTAATACCACAATTTCAATTTCTACCTCGAGTGCCTCTGTTTCTTTCGATTGTTTCATTTATTCTGTTGGTTCTTTCAATTGTTTTACTATATTCTGACTGTTTTACTATACCTATTCTGTTTTACTATATTCTGACTATCATTAAGGACTTGCAGGAACAGTGGGGGAATATGACCAATACTGTTTCGGACACTAGGCGGTTAGGTTAGGAGATTGTGGTATCCTAATTCAGGGTGCGGTTTTGGGACCGCGTAACTATGGCCATTATGGGCCATTGTATCCAGACTGCCAGCACGTGTGTCTGCGACTTCAGGGACGTTTTCCGGGGAGAATGTTATGGAAGGCTTAGAAGAATGTCTGTGCTTCAGGGACGTTATTTGGAGGGTACTTTTAGGGACCCTGAAAAGTGTCTATGCTCTAAGTTCAGGGACGTTATTTCGGATACAATTTTTAATCAATAATTGAACACTGAGAGTATTGTCTATCTGTATTTTCTATGAGTTCAGGGACGTTGTTCGGGGGTTACTGTTAAGGAAGGCTGAGAAAACTGTCTGAGAATAAGTTCAGGGACTTTTTTTACTGATAATTTTCGGTGAACGCTTAGTAAAAACAATTGGTTCTTCTAATGCTATTGCTGCAGAGCAGAATTGCCCCCGGTAGTGAGTAAGGCATTGGATTAGTGATCGGTAACCGGGAGAGATTATTATTTCTCTCTGGAAAAAAGTTGAATCTATACTACGTTATCTATCCCTCAAGAACCTAACTTGGTTTCAAAATGGCGCCGTGACCGCGGACACCCCCACACAAATCCGTCACTGACTGGTGTTAAATAATTAAGTCCAATTTCATCACTAATTTCATCACCTTTGACACTGGAGTCGCCTGGCTCGCCTGTAGTGTAGATGCACCTTTACTGCTCTCATGGCATTTAGGCTCTTTTAGTTGTATTGGACCCCTTAGTTGTATTTTCGGAATGCCTTCTCTTCTGAAGCTGACTTCCTGTGGTGTAGTACAGGCGCTATCCCGCCAAAAGAGGGGATATTGCAAAAGGAAAAAACGGCTTCTCTTACTTAAACGAAAATCTAGAGGGGAGATGCCTGATCTGGGGACGAAGGATGGTAATTAGGGTAGGGCGATTGGACAAGACACGGGGGTCAACCAGTTCATTAACGAGGGGTAGGTATATTTATCTGATTGACCAATCACAAAATAGTCTTCAGTAAATACTTAAATAGTGTATCAATATCAGTCTATCAATTATAAACTTAGAATTATGTAAGTAGCTATCTATTTAATCTATTTATCATTATTATGTAGATATTATTAGTTTTTAAAGAAATTTTAGTTCATCAAACCGGTCTTGGGTGCATTTTTTTTTTTTTTTTTTTTTTTTTTTTT
>NW_007384711.1:0-3633 GCF_000475195.1 Diaphorina citri | reverse complement strand
GTATGAACATAGTTGACCGGCCATCAATCAACAAGGGGAATCAATGTTGTCAAGGCAGTATGGATGGCTCAGTCAACATCAATGGATGGCTGGTTGACCATGAATTTATAATATAGTGATCTTCCAACAACTTAAAGCAGCAACCACATTGCATGACAAGTGTATAATGTACAGTTTAGTTCCAGTTTTCCTGAAGCCAGTATTTTTACCGTTAGCATACCCTAAGAGAACTTTCATTTGAAAGTTTTATTAGGTACTTACAGGAAAGGCGTTTCAAATATATTGCTCTTTCTGGAGAGTATACGGTTGCAATTCGACAGAGCCAATCTCAAATTATGATTTAGGGCCATTTTAGCTTGACAGTAGGTTGTAAAGTATGAAGAAAAACCCCTTAGGGGTGTGCAGGCCAATGTTCCAACACAATCAGTTTTTCATTTTCCTTCGGTTTTCACCTATGTATAAGGATGTAAGCATGAAATAGCAGAGGAAGAGACTTTTAAAATCGGCTTAAAACCTTTAAAAAATCAAACAGAATCAGGCACACTACCACACTACAGGGCTCTGTGTTAAGTTACCACATCATTTTCCACTTGCCAAGAACATCTCAGAATGGCCTAACTCAGCCCTGTTCATAACCACGGCCTCTAGATTATACTGTAGACCTAGGGGTTAAAGCCCAATAAAAAGTGATGTCCACTCTACCTATGTAGCTACCTCTTCCATTACTTCATTCCTCTATTCTCATATTTTATCCCAGAAGTACCTTCTAAGATACAAGAGTCCACCCCCTGATTTTTGGCTCAAAGTAACCCTCACTTTCTTAGTTATGTCCCTTCGGAGAGCTCACTGTTAAGCTTGCTGAAACAATGGAGCAATTAAATTGTTGTACCTACTGATATCAGAAAGCATGCTAAAAATAAAGAAGCAAGCCGCTATAGGTAAAATAAAAGAAAAGTTGTATGAAGTCTTGAGAAAGAACCATTCAGGATAAAATTTCGCCCCCGGCGAGAATCGATCCCGAGATCTGGCTATTACTAGGCAGGTGCGTTATCCTCCAAGCTTACTTCAGCATTACATTTTACCCAGTGCTCTAATTCAGTTGGTATTATTGCCAAATTTTGGAACTATGTAGATGAAATTGTGCAGCCATCCTATACTTCAGCTGGTATTGTGGCCAAATTCTCGAACTAGACAAAATGGTACAGCCATGCCTGAGTTTCCTGTTATCAGTGGCTAAGCTTCTGGTTGTTATCAAGCCCTCTGATCTCGCCAACATCAAAAAAAATCTCAAAGTTTCAAATTCTCGTTTTGTTATTCCATAAAACCCATAGGTAAAAATAATATACCGAGGGGTTGTGTAAGGTAGGGGGCGTGAAAAAATGAGAATATGCTCAAAGGGGGCGCCATGCAAAAGAAGTTTGAGAACCACTGCTGTAGGCAATTTAATTTTAAAAATGAGAGTGTTCTCACTACCACACGACACGATTTTTGTCCCAATGACAACAAGGGACGGGCCTGTAGCCACAAAAGTGATGACGTAAAATTTGACCACCAAGAGGTATCGCGTTGCTCTCTGATCAATTACCTATCTAATTAAAAGTTCATCGATGACTTTCATTTAAACTTCTCTTCCGATCATGACGTAAAATTTGACCACCAAGAGGTATCGCGTTGCTCTCTGATCAATTATCTAATTAAAAGTTCATCGATGACTTTCATTTAAACTTCCATTCCTCTTCCGATCATGACGTAAAATTTGACCACCAAGAGGTATCGCGTTGCTCTCTGATCAATTATCTAATTAAAAGTTCATCGATGACTTCCATTCCGCCAGCCTAGTTAGCTTAGTAGTTAGCTTAGTGCTTAGTTGGTAGTGCGTCTGCCTTGTAAGCGCTAGGCCGCGGGTTCGATTCCCGCCCGGGGCGGATTTTATCCTGATGGGATAATATTCGTTCTCGGAACGGCTGGCTTTCTCCTATCCTGTCTTCCTTCTCTCTTCGATTTCGGGACGATAAGACCATAGCAGTTATATACAGTTCCCTCTGTCAAACCTCTTAAAAAAAAAACTTCCATTCCATTGGCTTTTTAAGCCAATGTTTGTTTCTAAAATATACCTATTTCATTCATTCATCTCCTATCCTGTCTTACTTCTCTCTTCGATTTCGGGACGATAAGACCATAGCAGTTACAGTTCCCTCTGTCAAACCTCTTAAAAAAAACTTCCATTCCATTGGCTTTTTAAGCCAATGTTTGTTTCTAAAATAGGTACCTATTTCATTCATTCATTCATACGTGGGACGTTGGTTGGTTGAATGTACCTAGGTAGGTCCAGGGCCTTATTTAGCGGAGGGGTGAGGCGGCCCGCTCCCTCTTCGGGCTTCATTTTTGGTCCTATACTGTAGGGGGGGATTCCGAAAATTCGGAAAACCCCCCTACCCTCGATAAAGTCCTGGCCTGAGGCCTAAGGTGTACCTACCTACCCACCTAAGTAGGTGGTGCGTGTAAGTTCCGCTTGTCGAGGATGAGTTTTGATGTGCGAGGAGGAAACGAGTTTTGGTGCGCGAGTAGACTCGCTTCGTCTAAACCTACCTTATTATACGTTATACTGTAGGGGCGGATTCCGAAAATTTGGAAAAAACCCCCCCAACCCTCGATAAAGTCCTGGCCTGAGGCCTAAGGTGTACCTACCTACCTAATAAGTAGGTGGTGCGTATAAATTGGTTGGTTGGTTGAATGTACCTAGGTAGGTCCAGGGCCTTATTTAGGGGAGGGGTGAGGGGGCCCGCTCCCTCTTCGGGCTTCATTTTTGGTCCTGTACTGTAGGGGCGGATTCCGAAAATTTGGAAAAACCCCCCTACCCTCGATAAAGTCCTGGCCTGAGGCCTAAGGTGTTCTACCTACCTACCTAATAAGTAGGTAGGTGGTGCGTATAGGTAAATTCCGCTTGTAGTAAATATTATGTAGATTCTGCATTTCATTTCTTTCCAGATTTGTACTCTGAAATAAATCATTTAAATTCCTGTACCTATCGCTAGATTAGCTGAATTCCTATTGTTTAGTTGCGGAAAGGAAAACGGAGATAACGAAACACCTTGAAATTAGATGGGAATGAGCATGACCTGAAAAAAATTGGTAAGCCCCGGCCTAAATAGAATGTCTGCAAACTACGGTAGCCTTGCATACCGTAGTTTCATTTGAACGCATTAGCGATGGATTATTGCACTCTGCTCCCTCTAGAGAAACGTTCGATATTCCTACACCTCAATCACGAAGTTCCAACTCCATGTAAGTATTTCCAGATCGAACGAGGACAGTTTCACTATTGACCCTTCACTGTCTCTATTTCCAGAGCGAACGAGGACAGTTTCACTATTAACTCTTCACTGTCTCTATTTCCAGATCGAACGAGGACAGTTTCACTATTAACTCTTCACTGTCTCTATTTCCAGATCGAACGAGGACAGTTTCACTATTAACTCTTCACTGTCTCTATTTCCAGATCGAACGAGGACAGTTTCACTAGGTATGAACCCTTCACTGTCTCTATTTCCAGATCGAACGAGGACAGTTTCACTATTAACTCTTCACTGTCTCTATTTCCAGAGCGAACGAGGACAGTTTCACTATTAACTC
>NW_007384710.1:2121-3634 GCF_000475195.1 Diaphorina citri | reverse complement strand
AGGGGACATAAATCAACTTCTTCAAGTGATTAGGGGACACTCAAATGTAACAATATTTACACGATTCACCCACGTTTTGCTATTGTCCTCTAAATAAAGGGTCAGCTAATATTATTTAAATTTCAGTATTGCCTAGGTAATAATTTTATATGTTGTAGGGACAACCCTTTCATCTGCTAAGGCCACATTAGGTCGTATGCCACCTAGCATGTGAGGGGCCAGTGGAAATGATTGTTTATAACATCATCATTACTAATATTACTATAGACAGAAGGGAGAAACAGAGATTATTTCTATGCAATTTGGATTTCTTTGGCTTCTCAGTTCGTGAATTTCAGCTCTGATAGGCTCTTAATAATGTACAAAAGAGTTAATCGAGCCCAAAGCTCCTGCGTATATTTCCACTGGAAACGAAAGCTTTGCATTCAACCAAAAGGAAAAAAAGAAAAGAGTTAATCGAACCCAAAGCTCATACTTATATCTCCAATGGAAATGAAAGCTTTGCATTCAACCAAAAGGAAAAAAAAGCCTTTTCCCCCATTGTTGTAGCTGCTGCAACTGATGAGTCGACAAAAATAAAAGTAATCGTCAATAAATAGGACTAACAAAAAGTAGAATGGGTCTAACAAATTACCACCCCATTTGAGGCCATACATATCTCTTGTCCCAAAGTAGGGATGTTGTCCCAAAGAAAGGACATGATGCTTCTTGTTCTTCAATTACTTTAATTTTCTTCTAGAGCTATACACACCTTGTCCCAAAGTAGGGATGTTGTCCCAAAGAAAGGACATGATGCTTCTTGTTCTTCAATTACTTTAATTTTCTTCTAGAGCTATACATATACACAAAGAGAATTCAGTCCTATTCGGTTTTACCTGGTTTCTGGTGAAGAATCAATTCCTAATGATTTGCAGATAGGTATCCATCAGATTAATTCTAACTTTCTAACAGATAATCACAATACATATTGGACCAATAGCATCGGCTCATTTTACCTTCGCTCGATTTTCTTTCTACCTAAATTCCCCCCGAAATCTACACCATAATTAAGATGGCTGACCTATCTTTGCTGGTAAAAAAAGAACTTTTATTTCCACAATACATGTCCTCTCTTTTTTCATTTCCTTTTTCCTTCGAATTTTCAGATTACTTTTTTTCTCCTCGAATAGTACTTCCGTTCTTTTGTGCACGTTTAGTTGGGTTTTTTGTTCAACGTATGTTGGAACGTCCGATTTAATGGGTTTCCAATTGAGGCTATAATTGATATTGGAAATGATCCGTAGCAGTAATATATTTTCGAGAAATAAAAATGTATTCTTTCGATTCTGACTGGTTGAAAATAAATGAGATCGTAAATCACACACTTGAAATGGTCGGAAACCAATTGTGTGTGTTTCGAATATTGGTGGAGATGCCAAAACTACATTACATTGCTACTGCACTGTCCTCTTGAAATGGACTTTTTATGGTCAATGTTTCCTATTTATACCAGATAGGTAGGTACCTATTTGTT
>NW_007384710.1:0-1530 GCF_000475195.1 Diaphorina citri | reverse complement strand
GATCTCCACTCTTGCCCTACACGACGCTCTTCCGATCTCTCCTCCTCCTCCTCCTCCTCCTCCTCCTCCGCCTCTTCTTCTCCTTCCTCTTCTTCTTTTCTTCGTGTTCTTCTTCCCTTCTTTTTTTCTCTTTTATTTTTTTTTTTTTACGAAGAACGATACCATATTTTCCCAGAACATTTCCACGCCATATCGCGTTGTCTTGCATCGTCTTAGAATATCAAAAGTTTCCATCTTCACCTCTTCAGACCCGACGACTAGTGTTCTTTCTTCCTGTTCAGGACGTGGAATGTCATTGGTTCACTGGTGGAGATTAGCTTTTGTTCTTTTACTTTATCTACATTAGGCTTTAGAAATTCAAAAGCCTTAAAAAAAAGGAACTGTGCTTGTCAAAAAACACACTTTAATAAGCTTTTTGACTTGACTTGAACCCAAAGTTCAGATCCGAGTTAACTGTGCTAACCAATACACCACTGAGCTTTATTTATTTTTTATTTCTGTGAGTTTTGAAGAAGATTTTTTTTCTGTGAATTTTCAAATTGTTTCCATAATTATTTTGGTTAATTAATTTGATCCATATCCGTTTCTGTAAAGTGTCTGAAAGTTATTTTGTCACATCCACTAACACTCCTTTCTGTAACAATTCCTCAAACACATGGTTTCTCCCTGTCCTCTCCCTTTCCTGTGCAAGGATGTGAAGATGTCACCTGCTATGTACACCTTCTTTTTTTCTGTGAATTTTCAAATTGTTTCCATAATTATTTTGGTTAATTAATTTGATCCATATCCGTTTCTGTAAAGTGTCTGAAAGTCTGAAAGTTATTTTGTCACATCCACTAACACTCCTTTCTGTGACGATTCCTCAAACACATGGTTTCTCCCTGTCCTCTCCTTTTCCTGTGCAAGGATGTGAAGATGTCACCTGCTATGTACACCTTTATCCTCACCTACTCTTCCATGTTCTCCTTCCCATTCCCCTTTTGTTCCTCTCCTTTTTCCTACTCACCCTTTTTTCCCCTTTGTCCTTCTCTTCCTCTTCCATTTCTTCTTATTTTCCTTCTTCTTCCTCCCCCCAGATTAATAAGTTTAAAATAAGTCCGGTAAAATAATTATCCTGAGAGATAGTAAACGTTTAAAAAAGGGTTAAGACGTAAGTTTTTTTCATCAACCATTCTACATAACGTTTGGTACAGACGTGTGTTTGAATTTATTTTACTTTATTTTATATTTCTATTTATTCCCGATTCATATTTCTATTGTATTTCTTTAATAATATCTTGATACTTTGTACACTTTTAATATAGCTATTTTTAACAGTTTCGTCAACTGAATTTATTTTACTTTATTTTATATTTCTATTTATTCCCGATTCATATTTCTATTGTATTTCTTTAATAATATCTTGATACTTTGTATACTTTTAATATAGCTATTTTTAACAGTTTCGTCAATTTTCGAAGTACATAATTAATAATTACTAACTTGTCTATATTTAACAAAATAAACTTTGGAAACGGGATACCATGTCAA
>NW_007384709.1:0-3636 GCF_000475195.1 Diaphorina citri | reverse complement strand
AAAACAATAAAGACAAGAGCAATAGTATGGAACAGAACAGTCACACAGACCATAGCAATAATACAGACCAAAGTAGTAGTGAACAGAGCAGTAATACAGACCAAAGTAAATCAATGGATGATATTTCTCTTCCTCAGATTACTAGCAGCACCTGTGATGTTAGAGCTAGAGGAGCGGGATAGCACACTGCTCGGCACCATCACCGGAGGCAGCGTAGAGCTCCTGGAATGTCTTGTTGAGGAAGCACAAGGCAGTAGTGCGGACGCCAAAAACAATAAAGACAAGAGCAATAGTATGGAACAGAACAGTCACACAGACCATAGCAATAATACAGACCAAAGTAGTAATGAACAGAGCAGTCATACAGACCAAAGTAGTAATGAACAGAGCAGTAGTGTGGACGTCAAAAGCAGTACAAATGACAAATCCAGTGGGAGTAGTGACAGAAAAGCTGTTTATGTGGAGGTAAGTGAGGTCAATATTTTTTTTTACCCCTTTTGTAAAAAATTCGGATGAGTGAACTTTAATAAATAGTGTGGACGTCAAAAGCAGTACAAATGACAAAACCAGTGGGAGTAGTGACAGAAAAGCTGTTTATGTGGAGGTAAGTGAGGTCAATATTGTTTTTTTTTTACCCCTTTTGGCTTCTAAAAAATTCGAATGAGTGAACTTTAATAAAAAATCAAATCATGAATCTTTATGTGTGGACGTCAAAAGCAGTACAAATGACAAATCCAGTGGGAGTAGTGACAGAAAAGCTGTTTATGTGGAGGTAAGTGAGGTCAATATATTTTTTTTACCCCTTTTGGCTTCTAAAAAATTCGGATTAGTGAACTTTAATAAAAAATCAAATCAAATCATGAATCTTTGTGTTAAAGCAGAGAGAGCTTTCTCACAACTTTGTGGGTATCACAGTATTACTAGTCTTTCATTTACTCAATCATCATATTTATTATCGCTCGTCTCTTCGACTTGTAATGCCGTCACTGGTCGCTACTCGATTAAAGTAGCTGCTCAATTGTCGAAAAAGAAAAATTCCGTTGGTCCCCATTTTTCCTGCTCTATGACTTTGAAACATCACACAAGTAAGCGCAACTGATCAATTGTCCTCACGAGGCTGAGTGTACCCCGAACTCCAAGCACAGAGCCGAAAAAAACCTCGGCCCCGCCGGGAATCGAACCCGGACCTCCTGCGTGCAAGCCTAGTGTGATACCCACTTGGCCAGGGAGGTTGCCTGTGAACTTTAATAATTTATAGCCCATTTTTAAGCAACATTGCGCATGGTTGGTATTTGTATGGGTGACCATATGGACAATCACGTCCTGCTGGCTTTTCCTGGCTCCATTTTTAGGACTGTCTACCCCTACACCTAAGCCTCAGGTGGGCTTTTTGTGTATGCAGTTAAGCGATTCTGATTTCAATCCTCTCCAGCAACCTCCGTGGCCGAGTGGGTATCACACTAGGCTTGCACGCAGGAGGCCTGGGTTCGATTCCCGGCGGGGCCGAGGTTTTTTTCGGCTCTGTGCTTTGAGTTCGGGGTACACTCAGCCTCGTGAGGACAACTGAGTAGCTACTTTAGTCGAGTAGCGACCAGTGGCGGCATTACAAGTCGAAGAGACGAGCGATAATAAAAAAAATATGATGATTGAGTAAATAGACATCCTCAGTTCTATTCTTTGGCAGTTCCCTTCAGTTTCACTTTCATTTCAAAATAATTGGATTTCCTTACTCGTTTTGTTGTTTGTCTCTTCGTACAATAGGAGGTGAATTAATTACTGTCCAAGTCGAAATAGCTTTCTTTCCTTCCATTATTCTGCGTCAGGAAGTAATCGTTTAGACTTTACTCTGTTGTCTATGTGTATCACATCAGGTGACTCTTTTCACCTGTCGCCTGTCTTCCTCGGAGTTTGTGGAAAATTGGAAAATTAACAGCGAAAAACTACCATTAAACATTGCCGTTGACAACTTCAATAATTTTCATGTGGATATCACTATCAAAATAATACCTAGCTTGTAGATTACTTTTACTTATAATAATAGCTTGTAGATTACTTTTACTTATAATAATAGCTTGTAGATTACTTTTACTTATAATAATAGCTTGTAGATTACTTTTACTTATAATAATAGCTTGTAGATTACTTTTACTTATAACTTATCTCTCAAAAGTGATTTCAATTGAGAAAATCTCTAATAGGTGAGAGATTAAGGTAGTGGGTATGCATTATGAGTAATAGTGACACATCCACAATTGCGGAAAACTAACAACTCAACGTTTCCCTCTATTGTTTATAGATTTTATAGGCATTTTCCTTTCTTTCATACAAAGTTGCAGGCAGGTATTTCAAGCTTTTCAAACCATTTAAAATGTACGAGTCTATTAAGGTAGAAACACTCTACCATCACATCACGTCACGTCACGTGATGGTAGTGTGTTTCTACCTTCAGTACCAGAAATGACTGCCAAAAACTTCAATGACGTTTCCTGAAAAGTTAGGAATTTGGATATACTGCCTTTTCATTAAGGAGGGCAGCAAGATTAGACTCAAACATTGCAAGAAGAGTAGCCGCTCCTCCACAGCTAACTCGGTGGAACTAGCGTAAGTACACTATGTAGTATGTACTCACGTAGGAGACTGCTTGCTCTTAAGATCCCGGACACTGCAAGAGGTTCACAACCAAAACCTACTCAAATGCATGTGTCTTGTAAGTAGAGGTGTAATGCAATATGCCATTTGAAACAATCAGGGTCCGTCCCTTCGGGAATTTTTTAGCCTGTAGTGATTAGAGAAAATCAGTACCTATGTATGTACCTACCGAATTTGTTTAATATTCAGTTTATTATTATTCTTTATTTTACTAATCAGTACCTATGTATGTACCTACCTAATTTGTTTAATATTCAGTTTATTATTCTTCTTGATTTGATTTTACTTTCACATTTAAAATCAAGACTAAAGCCCGTTCTCCCTTTATTCCCAATATAATGTTCAAGTCACCCATCCATTTATTGGCCTTTCTCGGCGTAGCTTAACACAGGTGACGCTAAAACCGGTCTTAAATGATCAACTGAAGTGTTATCTAAAACTTTCTCGCTTTAAGTTCATAGGTCGTCGCCACAAATTTCGAGATCAGAGCTCATTTGTGTGAGAAAATGTGAAAAAAATCCCCCAAAACCAGTTTTTTTTTGGCTTTATGGTTTTCTGGACATAATTTGCACCACCACTTTCGTGTTCCTGGTAGAAAGACCTTTAATTTGATATTAGGTCGACCAGGTTTGGATAAGTCCTTCTATGGGGACAGACAGACAGACAGACACCGAAGCGAATACAATAGTCCGTCCACTATACCTTTTATTATTAGTAATAATAAAGGAAGGATGGATTAAAAAGTGTCAATCCAAGCATGTCACATTCATCAGTTTCTGATTAATCACCGAATTTGTGCAATTGCTAGCTCTCAGCCTTGTGACATAAATGGCCGCGGCAATAATCTGAGTTTTTTTTGTTAGCCTTTTGGTGTTTTTATTATTTTTTCTTTTATTTGTTTAATTTTACTGTTGTTTTAAGTTAGGGACTTGCTGTACTAATGGGTAGCCCCCGTGAATTGAAATAAAATTAAAAATTAACTCTTGG
>NW_007384708.1:0-3636 GCF_000475195.1 Diaphorina citri | reverse complement strand
CGAAGGATAAGGATTGCAGATTCTAGAACATAAGAGAGAGAGAGAGTATGTACCTTCTCCTATAAAAGGAATGAGAGGGAATATAGTAGAGAATAAGAAAACAGAGTAGAAAGAGTAAGAGAGAGAATTGAGCAAGAAGAGTACGACAATGTCTGTGAAGTGAGCAATGTCTGCAAACGAAGCCACAAGACAAACATCAGAGTATGGAAATAATTCTATTGTTCAATGTACCTTCTCCTATAAAAGGAATGAGAGGAAATATAGTAGAGAATAAGAAAACAGAGTAGAAAGAGTAAGAGAGAGAATTGAGTAAAAAGGGTACGACAATGTCTGTGAAGTGAGCAATGGGTGGTAAGTCTGCAAACGAAGCTACAAGACAAACATCAGAGTATTGGAAATAATTCAATTGTTCACACATTTTGGCAACATTGCTTGAAGCTACGGCGCAAACTTAACAAAGTCTACTAAAGCAGGGCCTAAAACTTTGTTTGGGGTTTCCTTTCTGTTGAGCTCTCTCTCTCTCTCTCTTTCTCCTTTCTGTTGAGCTCTCTCTCTCTCTCTCTCTTTCTCCTTCGCTATCTCTGCCTCTTTCTTTCTCCGTCTCCTTCTGTCTCTTTCTTTCTATCTATCTCTCTCTTTATTTGTATCTTTCTCCTTCGCTATCTCTGCCTCTCTCTTATCTCTCTCTCTCTCTCTCTCTCTCTCTTTCTCCTTCGCTATCTCTGCCTCTTTCTTTCTCCGTCTCCTTCTGTCTCTTTCTTTCTATCTATCTCTCTCTTTATTTGTATCTTTCTCCTGCGCTATCTCTGCCTCTCTCTTATCTCTCTCTCTCTCTCTCTCTCTCTCTTTCTCCTTCGCTATCTCTGCCTCTTTCTTTCTCCGTCTCCTTCTGTCTCTTTCTTTCTATCTATCTCTCTATTTGTGTCTTTCTCCTTCGCTATCTCTGTCTCATTCTTACCTCTCTCTCTCTCTCTCTCTCCTTCCCTCTTAAGTACATACACAAGCTACGTCTTGATCAAAACGTGTGTACAAATCTTCATTAAATTTCATCCCGAATTCACATATAGGTCAAGAAGGCGCTTTTGAAGAAACAGCTTGGTTGCTAGCGCGTCTGCCTTGTAAGCGCTAGGCGGTGGGTTCAATTTCCACCCGGGGCGGACTTTATCCCAAACGGATAATGTTTGTTCTCGGAACGGCTAGCTTTCTTCACAAACGCAAGAAGGGCGCAACTTTTTTCCCCCAAGTCGCACAGTCATAAATTAACATTGGAAGGAAAAGTTGGGCAAATTTAATAACAAAGTTGGGAGAGAAGAGCACACACACTCGCAAGTTTTGTAAATATGCTGCTCTCTCATGCCATTTTATATGCCACTTGCCATTTATGCCATATGCCATACTTACGTTATGTAGTGTGTACCATGCGGAAATGTAAACGTTTTTTTTTTCTAACCTGATTGATCAAACCAAATTCTCGGTGGCATTTTCGATGAGATTTTAAGTTAAACTCATAATTTTTTCGTCTATGCGTTTAGATTTCGAGTACAGAACTTCGCGAGGACAATTATTTAAGTAGCTGATTTTGAGTAAGGACCAGTGGCTGCATTAACTACTGAGAGTTTTTAATGATCTCATAATCTGTTGAGAGTTTTTAATGATCCGCTCTGCTTCCTGTGAACGAACAAAACGAGATACGAGATCTGAGTTTTCTTCTCCTTTTTCTCTTGTAGCTTCTTCTTCTTCTTCTTCTTCTTCTTCTTCTTCTCCGCCTGCAGCTCCTCCTCCTCCTCCTCCTCCTCCTATTTCTTCTTCTTTCTTTTCTTCGTCTAACGTTGTCACATGCTCTCCTAAATATCAAAACGGGGGACACGGGTTGCATTTGCATAACCATCTCTCCAAATGTGATGCAACTTGAGATAACTCGTTGTGCACCAACACTCTTCTCAATGTGCAAGATTACTTCATAGTTTCTGCAAAACTCTCTATGCGAGCTGTACTCAACATGCGGTCCATCGGGGTTTTCTGTGCGGCCGCGCCCCTTGGCAGCTTAAGGTAAGACATTATTGATCGATCTTATTACTGAGCGTTAAGGCAGCCAATTTGAAATGTAAAATGTAAATGTACATTTTACATTTTGCATTTTGCATTTTCCATTTTGCATTTTGCGGTTCGCACATCTCTGGACACAACACATATTCCTCTCACTTCACTCAAGATCTAGCTGCATAGATAAGGCCTGCTTGTGTGCTTCCTACTTGACATAGTTTTTCATCAAATCATCTCTTTCTTTTCCCGAGAATTCTTCACGAGAATATTGCATTCCGTGTGAAACTAGTGTTGCATATTGCATCTCATTTAGAAACTAATGTTGGGCAAAAATAGGAGAATTTTTCAACAGTTGGTCCCCGAACTGGGCTCAGAACCGGGCTCAAAATATTTTTATTTATTATTATTATTATTTTATATAAAGACGTAACGAGAGTTGAAGGGACACATCTTTAGATCTTAGAAAATAATGTACCTACCTATACTGAGAAGCATTCCTAATACGTACCTATCATTGTAAAAAGAAACGGCCATCTAAAACGTAAAGGACCGAATAAAAGACACATAAACGACCAACATAGACATATTTTCAGGTATTTTAATGATCAACTTTCCAGTATCTACATATCAAGTAGGTACCTACCTATGTATTTAATTTTCATTTTGTACTTAGCATTAGAACGTTAAAAACAAGAAAACAGATACAATGGCATTGGGTACAAAGTTTGCCGATTGTTGTATGACAAGAACCGCATGACCTCACAACACACGAGTGCGGTTTAAGCGGTTTCTCCACCGCTTCAAGACTCAACAGTCCAAACTTCAACTTTCGCATATGGCAGAAAACAAAGGGGACGCCATTTTTCTACCCCTCCTCCTTTTTTGCGCACCCAGAAAATATACAGATGATAGAGATATAGATATGTTGCTGTGGATTCCCGAAGACGAGGGAAATTTAAGATTTGAGATTGGGTCAATTTCACAGATATACATGATTGCTTGATTGCCTATACTCCATAATACGTGCCATCGAAATTGAGAGGTACACAAGGAAGAAGATCTGAACTATTCCATGGGAAGATGAGGCCCACCTGTATTTTTTGTTTTAAAATGTAATTTTCATTTCAAATTTACAATTATTGAAGTTTTTTTTCCATCTTATTTATCTCCAGAAATCTCTGTTCCGATATCATCGGTCGGATGGCAACCTGTTAGTGAGCAGAAAGATGGCAGCAGCATCTCTCTCGAGAGAGCAACTATCGGGATTCACCAAAGCTCTTGTCTGGCTAGGGGACGTTAAACAGAGAGAATACTAGCGTCTGGCTGTGGGACTATAAACAGAAAGGAGAACAGCTAACCCTAACCAGCCTAGCAAAGCTGGCAGTTCCTCAAAGGGTTCTCTCTGCTTTTAAAGACCAAGCACAAGTCGTCACGATGGTTGACTGCGGTTCAGGACGAGCCAGCCAATTAACATGGCTAGAGCTAGAGACCATCACCCCGGTGTATAGGCAGTTAGGCAGATACAAAAAGACATCTTTTCTTTATTCTGCTATCGCCATTCGGCGAAAGCTAAAGCCGCTACAACAACAACAA
>NW_007384707.1:2479-3637 GCF_000475195.1 Diaphorina citri | reverse complement strand
CATGACTTATGTAGTAATGTGCATGGTGATGGAAATTAGTGCCCTACACGCCTTACACTTGACTTTAGACCACGCTACCCCACTGTACCTAGCTATGGTACATTTGATCAAAAGTCATAACTTCCAACTTCTTCTCTTTCAAATCCTGTTTCACTTTGTCCATATATCTCATTTTTTGGTCTGGCTGAATTGCCTACTGGCCTTGTGTAATCTAGCCATCAGTAAGTAATCCATCTAGAAAAGAAACCTCCTACTCCAGGCTCCAAGACTTGACACTTCGGACTCATCCTATAGTATCGAAGACAATATGGATGTAATTCTCCATGACAGAGCGATGATGTTGCTAATATTTCATACCCCCTGCTCCTTATGCCCCCTGCCCCTAGTGTTCCTAGCCCTGGTGTTCCCTGCCCCTTGTGCTCCTTGTCCCTTGTGCTCCCTGTTCCTCGGATATCTAGTCCCCACTATCATAACTTTTCCTATTATCGTAATGGCAAAGTTTCAATTTTCAATTAGGGGAGCATAACTCCTCCACCAAGGCCGGATCTTGCGGCAGGCGAATTAATTAAAACAGCTTTCCAAACATTTCAGGCTATTTGTTTTTGCCGAGATATTGGTGAAGTGTATCGCGCTCCTCTCTCTTTCTTTCTCTCTCTCTCTCTCTTTCTCTCTTCCACAGTTTGTTGGGATCTATTTTTCTCTTCCGTATTCTTCTTCTTCTTCTTCTCGTCCTCCTTCTCGTCTTCCTCTTACTCTTTTTTCTTCTCGTCTTCCTTTTCTTCTACTTCCCAGAATGTATTCAATCTGACTCACTGGGCTGACTGCCCTGTGACGACAGTTCTTTTGAGAAGTGTTAATTAGAGATGAAGATGACATAAAAGGATATAGGACTTTGCTTTCTAAGAAATGACTTTGTTTTCTAAGAAATTACCCCTCATATTAAAAAAAGAAGAAGAAGAAGAAGAAGAAAGAAAAAATCTGCCCTCCATATTCTCAATCGTACGGCGAAATTACAGAGAATTCCTCCAGACTTGTAGAGTGGTAAAAGAAAGACATTAAAGTGGAAATAAGGTGTGGAGGTGTCCAACTTCTCATTTTCTTCGGAGATACCTCCATAACATCCATTTCCCATTATTTCTCTACTTGCTATTAACAATG
>NW_007384707.1:0-1811 GCF_000475195.1 Diaphorina citri | reverse complement strand
AAAAAACACAAATCACAAATTGAACCAAAAAGTAGATTTTTTGAACCAAAGGAGTAGATACATTTTGACATGAAACTAAAAGTTTGCAGACTTCAATAACACATTTTGATATCAATCAAAAGTTTTCTTAACAATTTGTCTACAAAACTCAAACAATTTTACACTGTACATGCAAAACTCATGTATTTCAGCTTAAAATTCGAAACGGCGATTGCTTTGGTTTAGCAAAAACTAATTAACTTAAAAAATCTCATTTTTAAGGAAATCTGTGATAATTATATGATTCCTTTTTCGACATAATGATTTTGGATTGAATTTGCTTCCCGTAGAACTATTTCGTTTTGCAAAGGACCAAGAAATGTGGAAAATAAAAGGTTTTTTTCGATTTCTGAAAAATTCAATTTTTTGACATACTCACCTTTTGATCTAGGTGTGCGATATTATATTTTTCCGATACTTTAGGCAATAATTTTGTCAATCATTAGGTATCCTGTTATTTTGTTGCTGAGTTCTTTATAGTCGATGTTGTTAACAATTCGCAGGATGTACATATTGTAAATTTATTAATGAAAGTCCACTTCCTCAAATTGACAGGCTGTTATAGACGACAGACTCTTTTACTTTATCATCAGAACTTAAATGCACCTGTCGGTGGGTGACTGGGTGTCCAACGGTTTTCAAGTTTCAAATCTCTAATCCCTTCCAATAGAGAATCCTTCGAAGAAAAGGAATTTTTACTTTCCTTATCCTATAGGAAGGAAAGTAATGTAATCGGGTCAAATTTTCGATGGTCTTGCATGGGGTCCCTAGAGCCTAAATCCAAAGTTTCAGCCATTGGTCCGTTTAAATCCCCAATCTTTCCAATAGAGAGAATCCTAACAAAAGGAATTATTGTTTTTTCTTAGAGCTCTTGAAGAATGGTAAAGGAAATAACACTAGGAAGTGTTAGGCTAAAGGCTTCAGGAAACAAGGAATAACTGGAGCATGACTGGTTAGACAGGAAAACAGGACAGAATATATGGGGTAGGTAACGTGGAGCGAAATACAGGGTGGTAGCTAAGTTAGTAGTGAGGGAAAAAAGCAAGACCCTAAGACGCGTATCACACTGTTGAACAGTGAGTACACACCTACACAGCTTATTTAGAAGGACCTAGAATCTTACAACAAGGAATAACTGGAGCATGACTGGTTAGACAGGAAAACAGGACAGAATATATTGGGTAGGTAACGTGGAGCGAAATACAGGGTGGCATTCAAGTTTTTGCTCGGGAGAAAAGTAACAAGACTTTGGGTCCTACACTCGTATTTATGAACAAGAATGATCGTTCTTAGATCAGTCTCAAGTCAAAATTGACCAATCAAATTCCTTGAGACTATGCTTAGCACGAACTTAAGAGCCAGCATTTTGTTCATAAATATGGGTGCTAGAGTCTTACGCCGACTCTGACTGTCGGACAGACCTAGATCTGTTCGATAGTCGGAGCACCAGTGGCCAGCCTTACACCCCCATATTTTTGCCTGCATTACGCGATTAACAAATGGTCAGTTGATCATCCCTCCGGACACCAACTACGTGTAACTTTGCAGTCTGACTTGAGAGCACTTTGTGTTCATAAGCATGAATACCGAAGTGATACTAGTACGACCGGATCAGTAGAAACAACAGAAACCTCTCCGTAACAAATTTCCCAGAAGTCCACACAGAAATCTAAATTTTCACAAAGTACCTAATAATAAATCTTATATTATAAGAACGAGATCCATTCACTCATTCACATTTCACACACTGATCGCTCTATCTCTAGAACCAC
>NW_007384706.1:982-3637 GCF_000475195.1 Diaphorina citri | reverse complement strand
TGACCGCATTGATTGTAAAGATGAGTATACCTACAGTATCTCCTAATTAATTATAGAGACTTTATCTATATTGGTACAGTGGTACACATATAGGTAACTATCTCGAAAATATCTATCGAATTAGGTTTAGGGATAAACTTCCTATTTCATAATGCCTTGGTGCAAATAATAAGATAGGTCGTCTCGTGGTTTTAAAAATTAAATAATGTTCGGTTTCGGTAGGTATGTAATAATTAATAAATAATAATAGGTAAATGCAACACAAAAGTGACCAACGAAAATACGTGGTAGGTACCCACCTATACGTAAACGAAACACAGGGGAAACTCAACTACCTACGAGCCTAATGTGGTCGGAAATAAACTTTAAATTAGATTTTCCCACCAATCATGTTAAAAGGTCTCATACTTTCAAAGCTTTCTAAATACATACATAGATATATTGATGTTGAGGTAAAATCATGTTGTGAATGCTGTTTGAACTTTGGCAGCCCCAATATCCCCTAGTTTCTAGTTCGTTTAGTTTGGAAATTTATATAGTTATAGTTAGGTACCTACCTATCTACCTACCCAACATAGGAATTTTTTGTTGTTGCAAACAGTTGCTGACAGTTGTAATTTCATAACAAAGGGACTGCAAACTAGTGCTAGTCACAGTTTTTCTGAATGACTCATACGTTCAGCACTTTAGATACCTATCAGACCAGTCATCAACAAGTACTCACAAAAGTACTCAGTACTGAGTTAGTACAGTACTCAATCTACTTGTGTGTTTGAGTTGTTATCAATCATTTCCCACTCTATCCTTATCATGAAATGTAGGGGGACTGCAAATTCTTCTAAAGCTGCGTCCACACTTTGGTCAATTTGCCTGGAGTACACCTACCTACATAGGTATCCACAGCCTGGAATAGTCAACCCGTTAAACAGTGAATAAGTAGGTCTCATATACTCAATAGTCTCAATATTACCCGTATTACCCCCTACACTTAGGTGACCCATGTCAATCAATCTTGATCGACATGGATAGGTATATATTCTATAAGTATGACATCGAATGGAACTCATAATAAAAATTAAATAGATATAGGCACGATCAAATAAGGATTTCGTTGTGAAATGAAAAAGTTTCATTACGTGTTTCACGCTTTGTCGATCGACATGGTCCGACCAAAGGGGCATCGTGTGGACAATGCTTCATACTCCAGCACTAAGTGAACCATTCTAGTAATGTCCTAATCAGACACGTTCATATTCACATTCATAGTGACTGAATTATACAATGAGCAGGCTAGACCCCTCTATATCTCTATTCACTAGGAGATTGAGATCAGGATTTTATTTATTTTTTTTTTAAGTATCTAGGTACCTATCACTCCCGGATACTCCGCGTGTTATAAATAAACACGTGTTGAACATTTATTACTTCACACTTCATTCACTACTTCAAAGGATTTCAGCTTGTACATTTTACAGGGAGGTATTGTGAAAATGGATCCGTAGATATGTAGGTACACAGCCTCGTGTTAACTCCATTTTGGGTTATTTTTTGGACGCTTTTCATTTATCTCTCCTTCCTCAAAAGCCCTAATTGCCTTTCGACTTGACACTGTAGGCCTGTGAGTGAAAAGTCTCAGTTGTCTCTTTGTTCCGCGTTTGTGGAGATTGCTTTCAAAGAGTTACCTACCCCGATTTTGATGAAATTTGGAATCCATCATGTATAAAACAATCAAAACATAAATATGTAGCTATACTTATTTAAAGGAATCAAGTTGTTGTTTCGTTTCTGGGTTCTGAGCCCCGTTTTCTAAGGAGTGTGAGTAAAATAATCTATTTTGTGTTGATCACCCTGTATATTTTGGAAGTTGTTGAGTGGCTTATGTAGTGTTGGATTCGTAATGTGTAATCATTTGTAAATTAACATCTTGGTTTAATTCTTTATTCTGGAACGATTTTTTATTTACCTCCTCTGACATGGTATGTTTGTCAAACGTCATTATTTTGAGGAGTTTTTTTTTATTTTTATTATTGTTATTGTGTTTTTTATTTTATTTTTTAAAAAATATTCGTTCTTTTTTATGGTTCTCGCAGAGATTTTAATGTCTTTTTTCCGGTGTTGTACGGTCCTCGAATTCCTGGATACTCATCAAAGGAAATTGATTAGAGTTATGATCTGTGGATAGATTTCTCTAGGCTGGTCTATCTTTAGAAAATAAACCCAATAAGCTAGCTGGCATAGTTAGCCTGGAGGGAAGTGCGTCTACCTTGTACCTACCCAAGCGCTAGGTTGTGGGTTCGATTAACGCCCGGGGGACGATTTTTCATGGGGAAATCCAAGATGGCGCCCCATCGGAATCGGCTCCGTTGCTGAAAGTTTCTCGCAAGGAAAATACACCATATATATAGGCATGCTTTAGTCCTGACTGTAGCAAGCTGCATATAGGTAGGTACTTCATATTGCCTCAGTGTAATTACGCCCTTACAGGGCTAAGCAATAGTGCTGCCGTGCTGCAAGGCCGTATTTTAGGAGAGGCCTGGCCCCGCCCCTCGAGTTCCATTTGTCTTTTTTACTGTAGGCTAGACTTCGAAAATTTGGAGCATTTGGTACCGACATCACTTTTTGGGTCCTCACCCCAGCCCCCCCTCACCCCCCCCC
>NW_007384706.1:0-820 GCF_000475195.1 Diaphorina citri | reverse complement strand
TACTCAGTACCGGTCCGGAGTTAGAAGCGGTTAAATTTCAGGAAGATCCAATGAAGAAAAAAAAGTTCGTGCCAGCCTAGTTAGCTTAGTTGGTAGTGCGTCTGCCTTGTAAGCGCTAGGCCGCGGGTTCGATTCCCGCCCGGGGCGGATTTTATCCTGATGGGATAATGTTCGTTCTCGGAATGGCTGGCTTTCTCCTATCCTGTCTTCCTTCTCTCTTCGATTTCGGGACGATAAGACCATAGCAGTTACAGTTCCCTCTATCAAACCTCTTTAAAAAAAAAAAGATACCTATTACCTATCTACTCGTACTACTGGTGTAAAATCTAAGGCTACAACTTATATCTGACAGGTAAAACAGGATTAGAATGGCCAACATCCATCTTCTCTGAAGCTAATAAAACAAACATGGCTTAAAGTTCAGGCAACTTTCCAGCTTCCAGGTGTAATTGATATAAATTGACAACTTTACCTCCGTGTTTTAAACTTGATAAGCCATTTGTAACCTCTCTCTCTTACTTCTTTCTTATCCTTCTGTCCTTCTCCTCCTCCTCCTCCTCCCTTTTCCTTTTTTCTTAGTTTTCCTTCTTTTTCTCTTTCTCTTTCTGCTTCCATCAATCTATCCCTCGTCCTCCTGCTCCTCCTTCTCCTCTTTCTCTCTTGTACTCCTCCTTTTTCCCGTCTTCTCTTCTTCCCAATCCTTCTCCTCCATGTTCTCTTTTTTCTCTTCCTCTTTTTCCTCTCCTCTTTCTCCTCCTCTCCCTTTTTCTTCTGACTCTGTTTCACTCTACATTACTTTAGAAGATTGAAATGTTACATG
>NW_007384705.1:0-3637 GCF_000475195.1 Diaphorina citri | reverse complement strand
AAACTAGTCAACCTCCTTGAGAGACTGGAACTCTGGAAGTATCGTTGTAAGTATCCTTAAGGCTCGTTGCCACTTGTCGTTCGGGAAAAAATCGTGTCGTGTGTAGTGGGAACACTCTCATTTAAATTACATTGCCTACAAGACATCAGGGAAAAAATCGGATGAAGCTCACAAGAAGTGGGAACGGACCTTTACTCCTCACCTTTGTAAGATTTATATTGATGTTCAAAAAATAATAATAATAAAAATAAAGTTAAATTAAACCTTGATTTCACCTAGAAAAAGGTCCCCAAGGGTCCTTCAATTTATGCCAAAAAAAAGTTTCCTTTATGCAGATCATATTATGTGACATGAATAAGGCCTTTGAAGCTGTTGATTTCGACATCATCCTAATAACATGAAAGAACTGCACTTCTCAAATAACTTTCTGGATAAGTTCCACCTACTTGACAGTAAACGGTGCATTTTCAGTTATATGAAAAACAACAGCTTTGAAGTCCATCAGATGTGGAATACCACAGGAGTGCAACCAACCTCAGTGGTGTAGTGGTTAGCGCGGTGGACTCTGGATCTGGAGGTTGGTGGTTCAAGTCCAAGTCAAGTCATAAAATTTAGCGTAGTGTATTAAGCAGGGAACGACATTTTGACAAGCATTTATGGTTAACACAATTAAAATTCCTTTAAATACCACAGGGGTGGATGATTGTACCTTTCTTCTTAACTTATTTCTTGATATTTTAAAATTCTATCGGGAACTTATACAGAGTAACAAGGTACCTAATGAAAAAGAATTATTGTAATATGTAGCTCCATTTTACCATTTTTCAAAATCCGGAAATGGATGGAAATATTCGTGATGGGGTGCATTTATGCTTAACACAATTAAAATTCCTTTAAATACCACAGGGGTGGATGATTGTACCTTTCTTCTTAACTTATTTCTTGATATTTTAAAATTCTATCGGAAACTTATACAGAGTAACAAGGTACCTAATGGGAAAGAATTATTGTGATAGTTCCATTTCTCAAAATCCGGAAATGGATGGAAATATTCGTGATGGGGCCCCCAGACTTCAAAAAATTGATTTTTCTCCCCGAACAGTTTCAGAAGCAAAGTGTTCGAGATTGAGATGGACGTTGAGGTTCTCATCAATGAAGTGTTTGGTCAGGTGCTTAACGTTGAGGAAGCGTTAGATGCGCTGCAAGTGTTTTATCCGTACTATTCCCGCTCTCATCTATGCCCCATATTTGTCGAGAAAACGAACCAGGTGAGTTTGACAACTTAACGTTGAGGAAGCGTTAGATGCGCTGCAAGTGTTTTATCCGTACTATTCCTGCTCTCATCTATGCCCCATATTTGTCGAGAAAACGAACCAGGTGAGTTTGATAACGTAACGTTGAGGAAGCGTTTAAGTAAAATATTTGTCAATAAACAGGTGCTAAAAATATATGGCTGCAAGTGTTTTATCCGTACTATTCCCGCTCTCATCTATGCCCCATATTTGTCGAGAAAACGAACCAGGTGAGTTTGACAACTTAATGTTGAGGAAGCGTTAGATGCGCTGCAAGTGTTTTATCCGTACTATTCCCGCTCATATCTATGTCCCATATTTGTCGGCAAAACGAACCAGGTGAGTTTGACAACGTAACGTTGAGGAAGCGTTTAAGTAACATATTAGTCAATAAAATATATGAGTCGGCAAATAGATCAGTTGCGCTTACGTGGGTGATGTATGATGTTTCAAAGTCATAGAGCACGAAAAATGAGGACCAACCAACGGATTGTTTCTTTTTCTTCTACGACTTCTAGATACCGAGATAAATCGATTTTAAAAATACCGGTAAAGCAGATGTTGGGATAATTATCTTGTTAGAACCATTCCAAGTCGTGACCATCATTAAAATAAAATAAAAAGAAAAATAGAAACATGAACAAACATAAATATCATGTAAATTGTACATATACATTCATAAGATTGTAAAAAGGTAAGTAGGTACCTATTAGGTGATGCTTTTAAAATAAGAGTTAAATAACTGCATATTGGGTATATTTTGGCGGTGTAGATACCTAGGTAGGTATAGGTACTAATAGATCAGTTGCGCTTACTTGGTTGATGTTTCAAAGTCATAGAGCATGAATATTGCATTGAGCACATATCTGATACATACATAAAAGCTCTGTCCCACATTGGGAGCGTAGTCGAGCGACTTTTAGTAACGACTAGCGCGTAGTCGCCTGAAAAAGTGAAAATCCCAATCTACGAAAATAATACAGAAATATCACACTCTAGGAGAGCTAAGTCGTGCAACTCCAATGTGAGAGGTCCCTATTATTGCTACAAAAAGTCGCACAACTCTGCTTCGAATGTGTGAGCAGCCTAGTCTACACACTATACGATTGACACACGCTCATGTTGTAGCGCTGTCTTCAAGATATCATCTTTGGTGTCCTAATAGATCAGTTGCGCTTAGTTGGGTGATGTTTCAAAGTCATAGAGCAGGAAAAATGAGGACCAACGGAATTTTTCTTTTTCTTCTACGACTTCTAGATCCCGAGATAAATCGATTTAAAAAATGCCGGTAAATCGTAAAGTTTGACGTCACGGCATACGCTCCCGTAGGCGATGACGTCATAATGGTTACTTCCTGTGAAGATAGACCGTGACATCTACGCTTGTTATGACTCCCTAGTCAGTTCAATAGATGACAGAATGAAACGTCTGTATAGAGACTGGAAAACGAGTGTTCCCGATATTGACCGACTCCTGAAGCGAAGTCTCCTGGTTCGAACCACGATGCGGCCCAACTTCCTCAAATCCAATATCGATCCGTAAGTTGGTCAATAAAGGAGCGTCCACACGATAGTCGACATCGCCCTAAACACGTTCACACTTATAGCCTTTTTTCGTTCCATCAAAATCCGTTAATCTTACCTGTATTGGTTCTCGATGCTGTCGATGGACATTTCTGCTGTCTCTTACGTCAAGTTCAGCTAATACTGCTGCCTTTAATAAAAAATACAAATAATAATAATACTGCTGCCTTTTATGTGAAGCAGAAACTAAAAATTTCCAATCACTTACCAACCTTAAAAGTGTAGGGGTCAGTTTGGAACACTTCAGATGTGAAAGTTGGTGGCTAGAGTTAAAGTCGGCTCAATTCTTTTTCTCATTTCCAGTCACTTGCTGGATCTCCTAGAGGACGCCAGTTTCTGGAAGACAGAATACCGATTGTTTCCTCACATTGATCAACTTCTGGAGAAGTACAACTCCATCCGACACACGCATAATGCAGTCAATCTGCTCGTATCTCAATACAACCGGATGCTAAGCTCCCTATCTGACCAGGAGAGAGTGCTATTCCGAGTACTAACCAAGATAGTGGATATACATCTACTACCTGCTATGAAACAGGTGGAGTGGGGTTCAGATAATACACTTAGTGAGGTAAGAGTCCAAAATCCAAATCCACCAAATGACCCAAAACAAAGATATTTTGGACCTGATTGGGATTTAAAAGAATCCGCAAAGGCCCTTTTTTTTAAAAAAAAGCTCACAAAAACACTGTTATGTTATGTTTCTGATTAAGTGTCTAAAGTTAATTCTACAGTTCAGTAAAACACTCTTATGTTTCAGAT
>NW_007384704.1:0-3702 GCF_000475195.1 Diaphorina citri | reverse complement strand
AAAGTGTTCTGGTAGAATTCCTATCGTCCGAACATAGAAAATTTCGAAGAGAGATGGAGGACAGGATAGGAGAAAGCCTGCTGTTCCGAGAACGAACCTTACCTACCTATCTGATGATGACCTTTCCAACTTTCGCTGTGGACGGTAATCGAACCCACGACTAGCGCTTATGAGGTAGTTGCGCCACATTCCAAGCTCACTAGGCTGGTAAAAGACTTCCTTTTGCAGGGAATGTTACGTCAAAGCATTTGTTTACTACATAATATAATAGGTAGGTACAAGCGAAGTTTTTTTTAACATGAACAAAGTCAGAGATTACTCTTATTATTCCGACCTGCCAGAAAACAGAGATGAGCACGACCCACCTTACCTCTGCTGGGAATCGAACCAGTACCGAGACCTCCAAAAATTATTCATATCTACCTATACCTAACTTGCTAGATACCTACCTACATAGGTAGGTATTACGAAAATTGTAAAAGTGAACTTGTCAAAGTCATGACCGTCTAGAACTTTCTCTGGACATTTTTTACTTTACGGCTTACGGGAACCTACTGGTGAGAATTTGGCAGAAATCGGTCGGTCGTTCTGTGGTCCACCAAACTCTCTCTACTATTAGGTATGTATTGATAATATTACCTGTAGGCTTTAGGTACATGTCGTATGCCAGCCACTCACGCTCAAACCGTCTGACAGACATACCGTCGCATCGGAACGTGCGTGGAGGATATGCACACACGTTCCGATTGTCAGGCGGTGTGAGCGCGAGAGGCGCGCATTAAAGGAAGTAGGTAACTTTTATTCCCAAAAAGTGTATTGCCACTGATCCAATTTAGGTACGACACCATCCATCATAATAGATCAGTTGCGCTTACTTGGGTGATGTTTCAAAATCATAGAGCAGGAAAAATGGGGGCCAACGGAATTTTTCTTCTACGACCTCTAGATCCCGAGATAAATCGATTTAAAAAATACCGGTAAATCGTGAACTTTGACGTCACGGCATACGCTCCCGTACACGATGACGTCACATCAAATGTCCCGAGCAAAGCTCCCTCGCAGGCTACACATTAATGTGTTTTGTGCGCATACGTTTGCTGCGATTTCTTTCTTGCTCCTCCGCAGCGTGCTCGCATACTGGGCGCTACCTGCGGGACGAAAAAGCAACTGCGTAAGTCTGACGGTCACACATCTTGGAACTCTTTCATTAGAACGGAAAATAAAAATGGATTTGCACTTTTTACAGTTATTTTTTTCGGAGCGTTTTTACTCCGGATTTGCGATTTTTCCAACATTTTACATAGGAATCGACCATCTTTATTTATAATTTTATCCCATTTGCAACTGGCTCCGAAGTAGATTTTGGCATTTATGCTAGGTATAAGAGATCCATTTCTTTAACACTCATATGATGTTTATGAATTTGATGACTGTTTCCAACATTTCATGTTTTCTGAAGGTCTGAGGAATATACAGGGTGTTTAATAAAAAAGTTGCCACCCCTGAAAACTACACAAGAACGTTTGAAATTCGGAAAACGCTAAACACGTCATTATCGCGCGTTGATTTGTGCTTCAAATAGGTTCCACTAATGGTTTCATGTTGAAATTAGACCAGAAGGATGAAGATTTGGACTTTCGCCCTGATGGCCTCCGGGGTAAAATGGATGATTCGAAATTTTATTTTGTGAGCGATTTTCCAGTGTTAATCATTATTGGGACTTATTTGAAGAAAATCACCAATCAATATGAATTTCCCATTTTTGATGCTTCCCTAATTGGCGGGAGAACATTGAAAAAGTAAATTTTGAATAGGCTCATAATCCGACCCTGTTGTCGGTTTGGAGCTCAAACGTTGTACAAAGTCTACCGTTCTTTTAGTCCATTTTGATATGATAGGGTCCACAAGGTAGGGGGGTTTCTCATTTAAATTTAAAGTTAACCCCTCCTGGGCCGCCCTGATAGCGCTGGAAAATTGAGTCCCTAAAATTAGTTCCCCTTTGTAAAATAAAGAAATAACGTGTTTTAAGGTTTTTCCCGAATTGTCAATCGGTCCTTAAGTTTTCAGGGGTGGAAAACTTTTTATTAAACACCTGTAGTGTCGTAAAAAAGTAAGGGACTACCTAGCAACCTATCATATCAGGGGAATTAATTAGGTCATAACTGATAAAGTTCCGTGAAAAGTTTATCGGGGAATTTCGATGTTTTTATTCTTGAAATGTATTTACCTGTTTTATAAATAGCAGAGGCAGAAAGAATATTGAAACCCAAGACTGTGGGGGTCTCCACCTCTTGTTAAAAGCAGTTGCTTGGTGTTCGGTGCTACCCCTGAGATAAATAATCAGGGTATGCTAAGACTTGCTCAGGATAGAATAACCATTTTCTAAATAGTGACATGAGAGGATTCCCGCCCGGGGCGGATTTATCCTGATGGATAATGTTCGTTCTCGGAACGGCTGGCTTTCTTCCATCCTGTCTTCCTTACCTCTCGATTTCGGGACGATAAGACCATAGCCAGTTACCAGTTTCCTCCTGTCAAACCTCTTTAAAAAAAAAAAAAAAAGAAATCAGGTAGCTGTTGAGCATCGAAGCTCAGCCCCCCCCCCCCCCCCCATCTAGAAATCTAAAATCTAATGAAAGCTTGACCTGACCAACTTTTACGAATCTGCCGAATCCATGGGTATGTACTCGAACCTCTTTTTAGTTAAAGCCTGTAAAACATCGGTGATAACCCCTAATATTATGGCCATCAAACCGTTTGACCCCTAATTATGGATCCTATTTATTGAGTTATTAAAATGCATCAAGCGCTGCCTAATCAAGGGTTAAAAATTGTGGAGTTAAAAGAAAGGCTCATTCGTATGTTTATAGATAAGTCCGTTGAACTTTCAACTGCAGTTGAAAAAATACATGGAGTGATTACGAATTTCAACTCGAAAATCTAGGTCAGTAAAAGTAAAATTTGAACTTACCTACAGTATTAAAAGATTAGTGTTGATTTTATTTCTTCTTCTGATCAGAACTACACATCAGTTACAGTTACCTTTACCTATTAGCTACAGAGATAAGTTAAAAGCTAATTTTTTCGCCCTCGTGAGACATTTTAATTAACACAATGGCAATGTCCCTATTAATGTCATTATTAATGGTCTAAAGCTGTGTCCACACGTGATCGACGAGGTGAATCTATGTTGTCGAAGCAGTTTACGATTTCAGTCGACAATGAGACATTTAGTGAAGAAATTAACACACGTAAGTTTACTATCAGCCTGTATTATCAACCATCATTGTTTTACAGACCTGAGGAAATCGCTTCCGAGTTTACCAATTTACCTACTTGTATTTTTTATTGTTGGTTACACCTACGTAGATACCTACGTATAACTTACCTTTAGAAAATTGTCATATTTACGAATTTACGTAATCTTTACTTGATTAAAAATTACGTGTAATGTAGGTATCTATATAATCTAGGTACATCTCCTCTCATTAGAAAATTTGGTGCATTTGGCACATCCACTAAAAATGGTTTTCGCAAGTATTTAATAATTTCATTTTTAACAACAAAAAGAGAAAAGGAAAGGGTAATTGTTAATTGATAATAAAGCGAAATATACTTGCGGCGTCTCTGTCAACTGGCTTTGCTCTTTTTATCCTAAATTTTCGTTATCTTTGATGTATTCAGAACCCTTCCTGGTTAGAA
>NW_007384703.1:0-3640 GCF_000475195.1 Diaphorina citri | reverse complement strand
CTAGAGACTAGGGAGGGGAGGGAAAGAATCAGGCCAGTGGGAATGAGAGCAGGGAAAGGAGGGGAAATATTAAGGTCAGAGGAGTAAAGGAGGTAGAAGTATTGAGGCCAATGGGGAAGGAGGGAGGGAGAGGACACAGTAGAGAGAGAGGGGAAGTGGCACCGCGTGTCACAATGTTAAGGCCAGGGTTATACGACCAGTGCGAAAGGTGGGGAGCAGGAGAGTAGTACGAAGGGAGGAGAGAGGTTTTAGGAAGTGGGAAGGTAGGGGAAGTAGGATAGAACCAAGAGAGGAGAGATGGACTACGCGTGGGAAAGGTGGGTAGTAGGAGAATAATACGAAGAGAGGAGAGAGGTTTTAAGAAGTGGGAAGGTAGGGGAAGTAGCACTGACAGAGGAGAGATGGACCACGCGTGGGAAATTTAGGGGGATCAGGAGAAGTAAGAGAGGAGAGGAAAGTGGGAATCAGGAGAGCGAGTGAAAAGGTAAGGGAAGTAGGGGAATAGTTATAGTACAAAGAGAGAAGAGAGGTTATACGAGTGGGAAAAGTAGGTGAAGGGAAGTAATAACTTGAACAGGAGAGAAGAATAATCTAGTAGAACAAGAGGCAGAGGAGGAGAAGAAAGCAAGAGAGGGGAGGAAAGAGAGTAGTAGGAGACTAGAAAGAAGAGAGGTACGAAGTCGACAAATAGATGAGAGATCAGTAGAAGAGGGGAAGGAGAAGATTGAATGAGAAGGGGAGAGAGGGGAAAATAGGAGAATAGAAAAGGATAGGAGACCATGGGTTCAAGAAGTAGGACAAGAGAGTATCAGGAGAGCATAAATAGAAGAGAGGGGAGGAAGGAATAAAAGTGGGGGAATTCAAGAGGTAAACAAAGGGGCCAGGGAGGCTCAAAGCCTCAAAATAATGATTGTGGGGAGGAGTGACCCGTGAGGTGCATCTTTAAGGGGAGTTGCAGGCAAAAAAGGAGGTCTAAGGGGAATAATAGAAGTTTAACGGAGAGAGGGGAAATGAGGCTGAGTTTCAAGCAAAAAGGATTTAGCACACTTTAGATAGCGTAAGTGGGAGAGAGAGGGGAAGGTTAGGAGAGGGGGGGAGGGGTAGTGGAAGAGGGGAAGTAGGTGAGAGAGGGGAAGGGATAGGAGATAGGGGGAGGGGGTATTCCGGTTAGTCCTGCACATACACAGGGATCCTATCGATTTGGCGTGAGCTTTGGTGGGAGACTAAAGAATGAGAGGAGAATCTATCTCTCTCTCTCTCTCTCTCTCTCTCTCTCTCTCTCTCTCTCTATATCTCTATCTCTTTCTCTCTCACTCACTCCTTCCCTCCTATCCCCCTTCCGCGATCCCCTAACACCTAACTAAGTACTCGTGGAACACCTTTTCACTTGCCACTTGCTCCCACGTTCCCCTAATATCTCTCCCTCCCCTTCTCTCTCTCTCTCCCTCCACTTCTATCCCCCTCGCGACCCCCCTAACTCGTGGAACTTTTTCTCTACCTCCCGAAGCTCCCAACATTTTTACATCGTGTGTATTTGGCCATTTCTTGCCCGAGTGAACACACGTGTAACGAGGTACTTATCCCCGGGGATCGTGTGATGCTTTCCTGACGCTGTCAGAGAAAGGCCCCAGCGAACCCCATCCGTGGCCCAAGCTCCGGCTTTTACGGACGGGTACACCATTTGTTAACTATTTATTTGATGAGAGAATTGTTCTGAAAAACCAATAAATGGAAACTTATAATATAAATAAAATAGAATATACCTCATTTATACTGCCAGGATGAGACTGAAAAGTCCCTTTATCCCCGCAGGCTAAGGCTGAGGATAAAGTTCACCCCGAGTGGGAATCCGCTTAGCGCATACAAGGCAGATGCGCTACCCTCCAAGCTAACTAGACTGGCACGTGGAAAACTTTGCTGATGTCATCATAAGATACCTATTTTGCTAGGTTAAGGGGAAGGAAGAGAAGTTGAGTGGATGGTGCAAGTTGACTTGATGGTGCAAACTTTGGGGATAGAGGAGAGGAAAGTCGAGTTGAAGGTGCAAATTTTGGGGAGGGAGGAATGTTGGGCTCATGGTGCAAAGTTGCAAACTTTTTGACATGCGATTCCGTCATAGGACCTTGTTTGGGCTGAGGAATCAGAGGGAAGTTGATGCAGACTTTGAGACACGCGAAAGCAATTGAACTCGATTTGAAGAAGACCTGAAAGACTGCTGAAGAAATGCTTGAAAGACTCCTGAAAAAATTTGAGGTAAGAAATTTAGCCATATCAAATTGGAGGTAATTTTCAATCAGCTCCCATGGTGTAGTGGTCACTGCGCTCGCCTTGCACGCGGAAGACCCGGGTTCGATTCCCGGCAGGGTCAGAAATTTGTATCATGCAAATGATTGATTCCGTGACTGGCTGTTGCTGGGCCCACTCAGTCTCGTGGGGAAAATGAGTAGCTATGCGCATAGCGACATATAAATGCGCATAGCGACCAATGCCAGAGTGGTAGGGTAGGTAAACATTTGGCGCTGGATTATTGAGATATTTTTCTTATTTTCGTCTTCGAGAGTCATCTTATCTTAGAAGCTTTATTATTATATCAGCTTAGGATAAGATCTCTGTATTGTAAATTGTTATTCAAAATAAAAAAAGAAATACAGATACAAATTTGGAAAATCGTACCATTCTGCAGTGAGCACCAAAGTTGTGATATAATAACACAAAGAAACGGCATTTATTATTATTTTAAAGATCAGGTCGAAGAGCCAAGTCGGGAGACGTATTCTAGGAATCTACCGAGTCCGTGTGTACGCGGCTGAATTCAAAGTTGTGATATAATAACACAAAGAAACGGCATTTATTATTATTTTAAAGATCAGGTCGAAGGGCCAAGTCGGGAGACATATTCTAGGAATCTACCGAGTCCGTGTGTACGCGGCTGAACGTTTCACTTTTCAATTTCCAGACCCCGTAAGGAGCGGCGGCGCGGGTCAGACGATGATGAATATTCAGATGAAAGTGATCACGAAGAAGAGTTCTATTACACGGAGGTTGAGTTTGATCTGAGTAGCTCCCCGCCCACCATGTCTCATATGGACATGTGCCGCCCCCCACGGGAAGGTAAGTAAATCAAAAGCCACTTTTAAGGAATTAAAAAGCCACTTCTAAGGAACTCAAAAGTCACTTCGAAGGAATTAAAAAGCCACTTCTAAGGGAATCAAAAGCCACTTCTAAGGAAATCAAAAAGCCACTTTCAAGGAATTAAAAAGCCACTTTTAAGGGATTAAAAAGCCACTTCTAAGGGATTAAAAAGCCACTTTTAACGAACTCGAAAGCCACTTCTAAGGAATTAAAAAGCCATTTTTAAGGAATTAAGAAGCCACTTTTAAGGAATTAAAAAGCCACTTCTAAGGGAATAAAAAGCCACTTTTAAGGAATGATCACGAGGAAGAGTTCTATTACACGGAAGTTGAGTTTGATCTGAGTACCTCCCCGCCCACCATGTCTCATATAGACATGTGCCCAATTTTGATTTAGTTTTACTGGGCCGATTGACTTGAAACTTGATTGACTTAGGTTTGTAAACTTGATTGACTTAGGTTTGTAAAATAGATTGTATCAATTTTTACCATTGACGTGAACAGAGTAT
>NW_007384702.1:0-3640 GCF_000475195.1 Diaphorina citri | reverse complement strand
CTTCTTCTTCTTCTTCTTCTTCTTCTTCTTCTTCTTCTTCTTCTTCTTCTTCTTCTTCTTCGTCTCCTCCTTCTTCTTCTTCTTCTTCTTCTTCTTCTTCTTCTTCTTCGTCTCCTCCTTCTTCTTCTCCATTTTTTACGTTCTAACTTTTATAATTCCAACTTTTTTCGTATCAAAATCTTGATAGACGAGTATGTTAGAAGTTAGAAGGGAACAAAAAAAAGTCTACGTATCTCTCTATGTATGACTGTAGGTAGGTTTTTTATCTATCTTTTGTATCTTCTTTTTACAAGTTTTTTATACCAACCTATACATAGATATTTATATGTATTTTTTTTCTTTAATTTAAAAGCAGATTTTCCCTGTTGTTTATCATGAAAAGAGCCAGCTCCTCCCTGTTGGCCGAGGGAAAAAAGGGATTTTTTTCAAGGCCAGGGAAAAATTAACAGGAGGTGTTTGCTTTTGAGGTTCTTTCTTGTTAACTTTCCCTCTTTTTTATGGAAAAAGGGAGAATTTTTTGTTTGAACCTTGAAAAAAAATGAAACTCGTGTTTTAATCAAGATTGTAATGAATTTCTGATGGTGTTGGTTTGGAAAAGTCTATGAATTAATTAAGGAAAAAGCAGGCAATGCATCAGGTTAGAGCGGTCGACTTTGGATCTGGAGTTAAGTAGTTCGAGTCCAAATCAAGTCATAAACTTGAAAGAGCTTTAGGTATTAATCAGCACAATCAAAATTCCTAAAGCTCGTTCAAGATAAAACTTCTTCAAGTGGGGTCGAACGGATTAGAATTTGGAACACCATCATAAGAGGACGGAGCAGGAATGGTACAGTTGGACAGTTGAATAAAGTAATACGATGATCATCATTCCTAAGAAAAAAAAAATCGTAAACATATTTAATATGGTGTACTGTTGAGGTGTTGAGTTCCATTTCAATTGGAGTTAAAACTTTAGGTACCTACCTCTTATACAATATAGGTACCTACCTACCTACAGAGCTACAATAATGTTTGTATACTCTATAAACTGTGGGAACTCATTATCCATTTAGGTACCTACCTGTGAAATATTAGATTATTAGTTTTTTTTTTTTTTTTTTTAATTAATGAGCTCTCATTTGTTCAAATAATAGACTCATTTTTTTCGCTCTAATGAGGCATTCCCTTCCTATCGATAATGAAATATTTAGGTACCTAGTTTGTTTTCCCCTGTCGCCCACACCATTTATTTTTATTATTATTATTTTTTTTTCACGGGATTCGTGAAGTAAAAAAAAAAAAAATTATTACACTGAAGTACCTACGTATATTTACCTAAAAATATTGACAAACTGCCAAAAATTCTTTTACGGGATTCGTGAAGTAAAAAAAAATATTATTACACTGAGGTACCTACGTATATTTACCTAAAAATATTGACGAACTGCCAAAAAAAGAAAAAAAAATGGGTTGGCAAAACTACACAGCTTTCAGACAAAATTGATACAATAAAGAAAAAAAGATCACTAACTTGGTAAAAAAAGTGACCTTCATTTTAAATAGCGAAAAATAAATAAATAAAATTAAAAATAAATAAATAAATAAAATATCGGAATGATTTCAAACAAATTAATATAAATAAAACAAACAAGCAAACAGCTATCATTGACATTATCATAGTAGGCTATTTTCACCTGAACAAACTCTCCTCCTCCTCCTCCTCTAACTTCCTCTTTCGCTCCCAAACCTTCTATTTCTCCCCTCCCTTCAGTTCTTCTTCTTCTTCCTCCTTCTTCTTCTTCTTCTTCTTCTTCTTCTTCTTCTTCTTCTTCTTCTTCTTCTTCTTCTTCTTCTTCTTCTTCTTCTTCTTCTTCTTCTTCTAACACCCCTTTCCCAATTTTATTTGGGGTCGGTATCACCCTCCTTTATCCTACCCCTCCATAGTGTGGAGTCCATATACTATCTAACGTCTCCTCCCTTTCCCCCTCCCAACCCTAACATTCTTCCATCCCTCCCAATCCTACTGAATGGGTGGGGAAGTCCCCTTCCCTTTCGGTGACCCCATCAAATTAAAAGCGGAGGGGGCTGATCCCCAAGTGTCAAAAGCACAGAAACCCTTATCTGCCCGAAACACAGCCCTACCCGCCAACACACACATAAACACTGTCAAAGGCCGAAAAGCGGCGACTCGAGTGTGTGGGGCTGTCAAAAAAAGCCCCCCTCAAAAACTAAAAAAAAAATCCCTCAAAAAAAAAAACTGAAAAAATGCCGTAGCTTTGGGGAAAAAATGGAGGGAAGGAGGAGGAAAAAAGAAGTAAAGAGGAGGAGGGAAAGGAAGAGATATAGAAGAACAGAAAGAGAAGGGAAGGAGGATTAAAAAGAAGGGTAAGAGTAAAGAGGAGAAGGAGGAAAAGGGACCAAAGGAAAGTGTGTAACACACTCATACCTTGGCGTTTGAAGGAAAGGAGGAAGAGGAGAAGGGAAAGAGGGGGAGATTGGAATAGAAGGAGAAGAAGGAAGAGGAAAAGAAGAATATAGATGAGGAAGAAAAGGGAGAGGAGGGTTAGGAAATAATTTCACACACTCAAAATAACATGTGATAATGGGAAAGATTAGAAATGGGCGTGGCCTTTAGATTACCTTAACTTTCACCCAACCTTTCTCTCTCTCTCTCTCTCTCTCCTACACTTTTTTCTTCTTCATCTTCTTCTTTCCTCTACTCCTCTTTGTCCTTCTCTTTCTTCTCCTCCTAATTTCTTTTCACATATTTCTCCTCCTCTCTCTTTCTTTCTGTTTCTCCCCTTCCTTCCTTCCTCTCTCTCTCTCTCTCTCTCTCTCTCTCTCTCTCTCTCTCTCTCTATTTCTGTTTCTCCCCTTCCTTTCTCTCTCTCTCTCTCTCAGGTCACGTCACACCCAAACTTTACACATTAAGGCCATTTATTTTAGCCGGTTAACCCATTCAAGATACTTGACCCGTATTTGTAGGGAGGGGGAGGTGGGGTTTTGGTCATTTTTGCTTTCTATTTTAGATTTTTTTTTTTTTTTTTGTTCTTTTGAGTGTTTTACTCTGAACATTTTCTTATTCTTCGTCGTCGTCTTCTTGTTCTTTTATTATCTTTTCTTTCTTCATTCCTTTTTATTTACTTTCCTTGTCATATACTCCTATAGGAAGGAAAGTAATGTAATTGGCTGAAATTTCTTTCTATGGTAAAGTTCAGCCAGTCTAGTTAGCTTAGTTGGTAGTGCGTCTTCCTTGTAAGCGCTAGGCCGCGGGTTCGATTCCCCCCCGGGGCGAATTTTATCCTAAAGGGACAATGTTCGTTCTCGGAACGGCTGGCTTTCTCCTATCCTGTCTTCCTTCTCTCTTCAATTTCGGGACGATAAGACCATAGCAGTTACAGTTCCCTCTGTCGAACGAACCCCTTAAAAAAATCTGGTGTGAACATCACACGACTTTCCTTATCCTATTGAATGATGCTTATTTGAGTGTTCTTTTACACTAACTTTTACAATATCTCTAACCGTTTTGTCGCTATAGTTAAAAACCGCCAAAAAACGGTCGAAATCTGTCAAAAAGCGGTCGAAATACCGCCAAGCGCAGCAACCATCTCAACCAAACGTTTTGTGTTGCATCCTTGTCACATTTTTGAACTACATACCA
>NW_007384701.1:0-3641 GCF_000475195.1 Diaphorina citri | reverse complement strand
AAATATTTCAACGGGTAACTTTTACTTTCTGGTGTTCTCATGTTGACCCGGCATCGGCACCTGAATGGGAAGTATTGAAGTATTTTGTCTCTTCTCTCCCAAATGAAGATTTGAAGAAAGCCATACTACGACGGAGACCACACGAGTCCATTATGTGGTCAAATTCTCAAATATATGGTAATAAAATTTCATGCTTCAACTGGGATGGAACCCTACTCAAATATATGGTAATGAAATTTCATGCCTCGACTGGGATGGAACCCTATTTAGTGCTGAAGTATTTGCAATCGAAATACGAGTACATTTTTCATTATTATTTATTTCTGATTGCATTTGAACTTCTCTTACTTTATATTTATTTTAGATTTAATAGTTGTGGATAATGATCACGGAATCCCTTAAAATCCGTAATTTATCCGTAAAATTTGTAAAAAAATAATTTATCCGTAATTAATCCGTTTTATTAACCTTTTTTTCCCGTACATTTCGTATGAATTAATAAATAATTCATCAATGATTAATCTAATCTATCATTATTTCGGTTGAGAGGTTGGTATTTATCATCCGAGGGTGGCCGACTGTATTTGGAATATAACTTTGTACTATAAAAATAACTTTCTATGTACTATAAAATATAACTCTCAATGTACTTGATAATATAACTTCAATGTATGTGATAATATATCCTTCGCTAAAGACCTTGGCATCAGTGACATAAACCTCTTCTGTCAAACTTTCTTGACTTGGCGGGGTGGAGCACTACCGTGAGCCTTAGTTAATATACGTGATGGTCTCTTTGAAGGTACGTGTTGCCAGTTTATGCTGACCACTCATTCTCAGACCGTCTCACAAACCGGCCTTGGTTAGGTTAAGAACATTAATTTTTCTGACTGCAATAAGTTGCGTGATTATTTATCCAGTATGAACTTTTCCAAGTCACCTTTGAATATCAACTCCATACCCGGTGAATTAATCATGGGCATGATACACCCTAGGAATGTATCACACATAGCTGACTCAAAACCCACCGAGTATGGACAAATGAAACTGTCAGAAGACACTTGATTGTGTTCGAAACCCGCTCGACTAATTTACTAACCAATGAAGAGGAAGAAGAACCATCTCCTCAGAGGTTGAAATCAGCCTAGGCTTTAGTTGAATGGGCTGTAGAGCACTTTAATTCCAATTAAAATATCCTATTAAGAACTCTTTAAAGTACCAAACTTATATTTAGGTATATCACACATGGCCGTGATGCTTAGCGTGTAATCAAATAAATAAAATAAAATATTTAGGTATTATCAATAGCCCCCTTTTTTGTCTCCATTTTTCAATTTATTGTATTTACCTACTTAATTGTAATTTAAAATGTTCGAAATAAAATAAAGAAAGTACCTATTGTCAAAAAAAAAAAAAAAAAAAAAAAAATTGGGAAAAAAAAAAAAAAAAAAAACCTATTGTAAAAAAAAAAAAAAAAAAAAAAAAAAAAAAAACCTACATATAAGAAGTTATACGAAATTCCTCATTTCCGTTGTGTCCTACCAACTTTGGATTGATCAAAACGCAAAGACCCTGACATTGAAAAAATATATCCTGTTGTAAACACCTCTGATTTAGCTAAAAATGCTTTTTTTTTATGAGGTTTGACAGAGGGAACTGTAACTGCTATAGTCTTATCGTCCCGAAACCGAAGAGAGAAGGAAGACAGGATAGGAGAAAGCCAGCCGTTCCGAGAACGAACATTATCCCATCAGGATAAAATCCGCCCCGGGCGGGAATCGCGCTGCCTAGCGCTTACAAGGCAGACGCACTACCAACTAAGCTAACTAGGCTGGCGTAAACACCTCTGATTTAGCTAAAAATGCTTAATGAGAATCGCTTTTATACATTCCTTCTGTTTCTATACAGTGTGTTCCTGAAATTGCTGTTACACTCTGTATAATTCAGTTATTTTAGTCACTCTTCTCCCTATGTTTTGTTTATTTATTTACAATATAAACGGTTTCCCTTTACTATCTATTACAAATCAACAACCTAACTATCAAAAACGGAAAATAAACGGGGAAGAAATACCTATATGTGTACCTATTGCCTATCTAATACATATTTAACTGGCCTAGCTGGAACAGGTATAAATAATTGTAAAAAAATAAAGAAATTGGTTAAAGCAAATAAGCCCTATGTAGCCTTGTGAGCCCCATATACTTTTGTAAGCCCTATGTACTCTCTTGGCCCTTCGTAGTCTAGATTCTTGTAAGCCCAATTTTATTTAGGGTTAGCATTATCTTCTTTTATCTTACCTCTCCTATCCAACGCCCTTCTTTTTCAAAATTTAAAAATATATATATATATTTTCTATGAAGTCCAATAGTCCCATATACTGGACTCCGGACACAGAAATTTCGTTGGAAAAGTCCCCCATTGTAATGATATAAAAGCGAGATCCATTCGTTCATTCACACACACACTGATCGCTCTATCTCCAGAACCCCAACATCTAGAAAGCTGAAATTTGGTAGGAATATTCCCAATATGTTCTACATTTGTAATAAGAGAGGACTTTGGCCGAATTTTAAACCGATCTCAAGTTATGATCGATTTTCCGTGGTCAACAGTTGTTGTTGTTGTTGTAGCGGCTTTAGCTTTCGCCGAATGGTGTTGCCAGAGTAAAGAAAAGAAATCTTTTTGTATCTGCCATACACCGGGGTAATGTTCTCTAGACACGTCAACAGTCTGTTGTTTGGTCAACAGTCTGTTGTTTGGTCAACAGTTAGTTCAATGTTGATGAAATTTGGCAAATATGTATATTTAACATTGTCTAACACACAAAGGACAATTTCTTATTCAGTTTTGAAACTTTCGAGGTTCCTTTTTCTGAGATGGTTTATTCCATTTTATCCAATTTAAATTCTAATCCAGGTTGCTGTGAAGAACAATTTGGACGTATTCTACTTCGCTTGTATAGTTCCTATCAATGTCTACTTCATGGAAGACGGGGAGATGGAACGCAAGACTTTCCTCACTACATGGAAAGAAATCCCCACACAGAATGAGGTAAGAATCATGTTAGATTTTTACTTTCCTTATTCTATAGGACGGAAAGTAATGTAATCGGGTAAAACATTTTTCTTGGCTTTAAGGTTTTAGTATAATGGATTTTACCTTGAAAGTTGCGCAACATTCGAAACATTTGTTTTGCAACGATTGGGCAACTGTTGCGAAAAAAATATTTCCGGTGGGTTACTAGGCTACTAGGCTAAAGAAGTATAGGCACTGTAGGGTAAACACGAAAATTGAAATTGTTGCGCTTTTTCTGTTAATATTGCCAAATTAGCGTGAAAGTCATTCTTCTTCTTCTCCCCCCACTCAAGTGGGGTCGACATTTTGAATTAACCTCTTCCATGCGCCTTTATTTTGGGCGTGGCAGACTTCCTACTTCTCTTTCAAATCCTGTTTCACTTTGTCCGTATATCTCATTTTTGGTCTTCCCCTGTCTCTCTTGCCTCTAACTTCCATCTATCTCATCCTCTTCATTAAGCAGCGCTATTTTCTGTTGTCAGGTTCAATTCACCCTAACCAACATCGCGCTCGGCGCGGACGCCATCGTGTCGCGCATGAAGCAGAACAACGTGTTCACCATC
>NW_007384700.1:0-3641 GCF_000475195.1 Diaphorina citri | reverse complement strand
CTCCTTCTTCTTCTCCTTCTTCTCCTTCTTTTTCTTCTTCTTCTCCTCCTCCTTCTTCTTCTTTTTCTCTCTTCTTCTTCTCCTTCTTCTTCTCCTTCTTCTCCTTCTTTTTCTTCTTCTTCTCCTCCTCCTTCTTCTTCTTTTTCTCCTTCTTCTTCTTTTTCTCCTTCTTCTTCTTTTTCTCCTTCTTCTTTTTCTCCTTCTTCTTTTTCTCCTTCTTCTTCTTCTTCTCCTCCTCCTTCTTCTTCTTCTTCTTCTTCTTCTTCTTCTTCTTCTCCTTCTTCTTCTCCTTCTCCTTCTCCTCCTTCTTCTTCTTGACCTATTATGCTTCAGTACCTAAGTATTAGGTACCTAGGTCAATAAGTAATAGGTATTGATACCAATGATCCCTTTAGGAAAATGTATCTACCTACCTACACTAAAATGTTTTACTAGGTACTCTTTTTGTCTCATAAAGAAGAAATTTATTAATAAGTACTTATACCTTACCTCCTCCTTCTTCTTCTTTTTCTCCTTCTTCTTCTTTTTCTCCTTCTTCTTTTTCTCCTTCTTCTTTTTCTCCTTCTTCTTCTTCTTCTCCTCCTCCTTCTTCTTCTTCTTCTTCTTCTTCTTCTTCTTCTTCTCCTTCTTCTTCTCCTTCTCCTTCTCCTCCTTCTTCTTCTTCTTCTTCTTCTTCTCCTTCTCCTTCTTCTCCTTCTTTTTCTTTCACTTCTCCTTCGTCATCTTTTTTCCTTCAATATCTAAGTTTGATAGAGGGAACTGTAAAACCGGAGTGTAAAGTCTATGGTAGTCCCGAAATTTCCGAAATGAAAGAAAGAATGACAGGATAGGAGAAAGCCAGCCGTTCCGAGACCGAACCTTATTTGTTGATGATAAATTTCGCCCCGGACGGGAATCGAACTCGCGACCTACCGCTTACAAGACAGGCGCTCTACCTTCCAAGCTAAGTAGGCCGATTACCTGTTTAATTGAAAGCTTGACTGCCTACTGCCTATCATTTTAGTTAGCCTTAGAAGAAAAAAGAGATAATAATAATAAAACTTTTTTTAATATCCCTAATACCTACCCCTCGTTACAGAGGAAGAGGTAGGTAGGTATTAAATAATTCAATTCTTTATTCAAGTAGGTATATTAGTGGTAAGGGGAAAGAGTTACGCCTATATAGGCATTTCACTTTTTTTTTCTTTTTTTTTTACGAGGGGTTTATTTTGTAAAAGGACGACATTGGCTTTTTTACGGTATTGGTAAAACCAATCAATTTTAAACCCTTCTCAAATTAATATAGCTTTTATGCCGTACCTACAGGGTTGCATACTCAAACAGGCTGTTTTATTATTATTATTTTAATTTTGTGTCCAAATGAATGTCGCCAGCCTAGTTAGCTCTAAAGTTAGCGCGTCTGCCTTGTAGGCACTAGGCCGCGAGTTTGATTCCCGCCTGGGGCGGATTTTATATCGTAAAAAGAACTCCGTTTTGTTACCTACCGTTCCCTCTATCAAACTTCTTCAAGAAAAGAAAAACAATCATCTTTCTTCTTTTTTTTTAACACCCTGTATAAATAAAATAAAAAACTTCCACACCTGACCCCTTTCTGTTACAACTTGTATTCGGAACAAGCACCCTTTAGAAAAAAATTACAATAACAAATAATATTTATTGCATAAAATAATTTTACTCCAGTTTTAAAATTCTAAAGTGGAGGGATGAAAATGTGCAATCCATCTTTCTTTTTTTTTCTTTTCTTGCATTTCCTGCATTTGAGAAGGAGAAAAATGAAGAGAAGGGATAGGGGCAGAACTAGCAAGAAGAGGAGAAGGAAAAGAACCGGAGAAAAGGAAGAGAGAGAAAGAAAAACTGGGAGAAGGAGAAAAAGGAATAAGAGGGAGAAGAATTCGGAAGAAGGGGTAGAAGGAGGAGATGAAGGAGAGAAGAGGAAGAAGGAGAGAAGGAGAGGAATGCATTTTTCCAAATTTCGCTAAAATATGGCGAAATAAATGTAAATGCAGTTTCTTAGTGTTATTATGTCACAACTTTGGTGCTCACTGCAGCATTGTAGGATTTTCCCAATATCTCAATAATCCTAACATCCAATGTTTACTACCATGCTGGCATCGATTGCTATGCACATTCATATGTCATACTACTCATTTTCCTCACGAGGCTGAGTGGGCCCCGTAACGGCCAGTCACGGAATCAATCATTTGCATGATACAAATTTCTTGGATTTTCCTCACGAGGCTGAGTGGGCCCCGCAACAGCCAGTCACGGAATCAATCATTTGCATGATACAAATTTCTTGATTCTCAATAATCCTAACAACCAATGTTTACCTACCATGCTGGCACCGGTCGCTATGCGCATTTACATGTCATAGCTACTATTTCCTCACGAGGCTGAGTGGGCCCCGCAACAGCCAGTCACGGTATCAATCATTTGCATGATACAAATTTCTTGACCCTTTCCTCACGAGGCTGAGTGGGCCATTGTTCATACAACATTTGGACTGGCACCGGTCGCTATGCGCATTTACATGTCATAGCTACTCATTTTCCTCACGAGGCTGAGTGGGCCCCACGCAATAGCCAGTCACGGAATCAATCCTTTGCAGATACAAATTTCTTGACCCCGCCGGGAATCGAACCCGGGTCTCCCGCGTGCAAGGCGAGTGCAGTGACCACTACGCCAACTTGACCCCGCCGGGAATCGAACCCGGGTCTCCCGCGTGCAAGGCGAGCGCAGTGACCACTACGCCATGGGAGCTGACTTCTGGGTAATAGGTACCTACATAGGCATCTACTTACAGCCTAAATAGAAAAAATTCTCAAAAACGAAGGCAAAAAAAAAAAAAAAAACTTGAAGAGATGTTGTGAAGTAAGAAAGGAAAAATATGGAATTATTATGGAAACCAGAATGAAGGAGGAGAAGCAGGAGAAGAGAGAGAGGAAGGAGGGGAGGGAATAGAGGGAGGGGAGAAAGAAACATAAAGAAAATTACGAGTATTAAGATTAATAGTTAAAACATTGTAAAAAGTATTAAAAGATTGAAGAGGGGGAAGATGAGAGGGAGAAAGAGAAAAGGGAGAGAGAGAGAGAGAAAGAGGAGAGAAGAGAAGAGGGAGAGAAATGAGAAGGGACAGATTGATCTGAGAAAGCGGAGAGTGAAAACGTAAGAAATACAAGCAAAGAAGGGAGTACAAGAGAGAGAGAGAAAATTAAGGAAGAAGAAAAGAGAGAGAGAGAGAGAGAGAGAGAGAGAGAGAAATAAAAGGAGGAATGAGGTAGAGAAGAGAAAGAGGGAAAAAGAAAGAAGAGGAAGTGGGAGAGAGATGGAGAGAGGAATAAGGACTGCGGAGGGTGAGAAAAAAAGAGAGATGAAAAGCTAGAAATTAAAGAAAAAGAGAGAGTGAGAGAGAAAGAGGGTAATGGGAAGAAGGAGGGAAGTGTAATAAATAAATTCTTATTAATAGGGTATGATGGTTCAAAAGTTATAGCATTAATACGCTAAGCAAGTAAGCATAGGCATTAAAAAAACGGCTGAAAGCTGTTCAAACTGAGAAAAATAGAGAGATGAGCGAGAGAGAGAGAGAGAGAGAGAGAGAGAGAGAGAGAGAGAGAGAGAGAGAGAGAGAGAGAGAGAGAGAG
>NW_007384699.1:9082-11260 GCF_000475195.1 Diaphorina citri | reverse complement strand
AAAAAAACTGTAGGTACTTCTCTCTATCTAAAGTTAAAGTCAAGTTCAAGATCATTTTATTCTCTCACTCACTCATCACTCATAGATTAAAAGTCCTCAAAATCGGGCATCCCTTTCGGGCAAAATGGAGTAAAATCAGACAATCAGGCATCCTGTGCCCTGATCCCCATGGCTATCTTCACTTTGTGACTGAAAAATGGAGCTAGAAGAGGGGCACTGGAAGATTGAAGAGGCTAACACCACTTCAATCTTCAAAATCCGGCATCAATTTCAGGCAACTCTTTACAGTCGTGTGCCTTACTTCCCTTGGCTATCTTCACATTGCGGCTGGAAGATGTGGCTAGAAAAGGGGCTAGAAGAGTGGCTTCAATCATTACCACTTCAATCTTCACTTCAAACTTCAATCTTCGTGTGCCTTACTTCCCTTGGCTATCTTCACATTGTGGCTGGAAAACTTCAATCTTCAAATTCAGGGGAGGAACTGGCTGGAGGGGGAGGCTCATCTCCGAGCACCTTGTACCGTGCCCGAGTCTTTTCCCATACAGATTTTTTCCTCTCCTCCTTTGGATTAGAACTGGTAGGGACGGGACCAGGCATGGAACTGCCCAGACCGGCATTCTTGGCGTACTGTTGAGGAATGATCTGCAAAAAGAGGGCAAAGGGGGGAGGGTTACCTCGGTCAGAGCACTTGCTTGTCATGCATAAGGTCCCGGGTTCGATGCCCACCATCGACAAAAAAATGTACTCGTTTTTCGATAGCAAATATTTCAACGGGTTACTTTCTGGTGTTCTGGAGTTGACCCAGTGCCTAAATGGGAAGGAATTGTCCTGAGAAAAGCTAACTCTTTGTGAGCTTTTCCCACAGTATAACCCTAAATAGTAGAGCTTTGGCTTTGAATAACGGTCGAACCCTACCTTCTGGAAAGCCGGCCCAGGGCCCCAGGGACAGTTTTGATATAAATTATCGAATGACTGACAAATCCTTTGCTTTTTTTTTTTTTTTTTTTTTTTTCAAGGGTTTTTTTTTTTTTTTTTTATTTTTTTTTTTGGTTCAAGGGTCTTTTTCTTTTGTTACTGATGAGCACATAACCTATGTAGTTGTAGGTATACTTATGTAGTATTAATTTTAACCCATCAATTATACGAAAACCTTGTTTAGACTGTTGGGGGTAAAGGTACTTTTCCAGTCCTATTCGGGGCAGGATAAACAAGGGTATATTCTATTCTACTTCAGCCAGTAGGACGTACCATTCTTACGCGGTTCAATAAGTGTGCAGCACTATCAGGTAGACCTGATCAGAGCGTGAACCTATCAGGTCTACCTGATAGTGAGTGGTGGCCTTACCGGTTCAATAAGGTGCAGCCAAACTATTGGCTTCCGTCCCTTGGCCCAGTGTTTGTCCCCTGCCATCCCATCTTACTCTAACATGCGGAATCCCTTGTTCTCATTGGGTATACTCTCCTCCTCATATGTGCCACCTGGGTTTTCTCACGCCTCCACCAAACTTCCAACCTATGGAAGTAACAACATTAATTACACAAAACCCACTATGAATAACCATTAATTTTAAGCACCCACCAAACTACCAACCATGGAACGTAACCACATTTGAATGATCAAACTCCAACACTTTTAAATGAAACTTCAGCAGGTTCGCATTATAAAAACTCTCTCAGAAATTCGTCCGGTTTTGAATTCTCATCATCGACCAAAAAAAAAATACAAAAAAAAATCCAGCATCGGATACAGCTCGGCTATGTGTGAATTTATTGAGTGTTCTAGTGTTGAGCCCAGCCAGGGCATCTATATGAGAAGAATGTGTGTCCTTTTATCAGCCTATTTGGTACTAGAGATATAGCTACCCCGGCAGAGACACGGGTCCATTTAGCAGGCACTGTTTCATGGCTACGAAGATAAATACGGCGCGGCAAAGTGAAACACTCATCTTTTTAAAAATGCTACGCGAAGCGGCAGATGGCCCCCACATCGCCACTCACCCCCTACCCGACCGCCAGCCCACCCATTCTCTGAGAGAACTCAATACATGTACCGTGTGTCGCTTGCATAAAAAGCGGTTATTTGCGAAAGCTACGAGAAATATACCGTTTTTCTTCCGGGGTTTTTCTTGCTGCGCCTGATCCTCATACTTCGATTGATGCGGAAGCCAGAGCTAATCT
>NW_007384699.1:1801-6504 GCF_000475195.1 Diaphorina citri | reverse complement strand
CTTATAGGCTCGATTCTCATTAAGTCGTTCAGTCTCATTCACTACTCATTTAGTCGACAATCGATTAGTAGGTAAGTCTCTTCTTTTCTCACCTATCAGATGAGGGACATACTAATGCTACAACACAGGCATCAGCAAGTCTATTTGGGACGGCTGTTTCAATGCTATGAAACACTGAATTTTCATGAAGGTTGCAGTAGCTTCACCCTGTAGTTAAAGTGACAGAAGGCGTCCAGTTATCTCTATTACCTCCACTAAGTTCTAGTTCAAAATAGACACATTAACTTCAACTAATGGCTTGTCCTAATCTAATATGAACGAGTATTACGAGTATGCAGATGGAAATCCAGTGGAAATTATTTGGGAAGCGTGCCAACCTGTTCCATATGCAACGCCATAACGAGGTCCCTTTCAAATACTCTGAATTCGATAGAGGGAACGTCCTGGATTTCTCTTGGATTTCGGGACGCTAAGAGAAGGAGGACGGGATAGTTTATTTCAACGGGTTACTTTCTGGTGTTCTCGTGTTGAGCCAGCACCTAAATGGGAAGTATTGTGTCTCTTCTCGCCCATCTGATGAGAGGCATACTACGGGATGGGCATGCTACGACACAGGCCACAAGCGTCTAATGTAGCAGTTGTTCCATTGCTACGAAATAAAAACGGCGGTGGAACACTCATCTTTTTTTTAAAAAAAACACGTTCCGACTGACTAAAATCTTCGACCGAGCCCGACAGTCTGACAGAGCTCGGTCTGTCAGACGGTCTGAGGTGAGTGGTCGCCATTACTTCAGAATATTGAACATCTTTACCAAATTTCATTAAAATCGGACCAACCAATGAAGAGTTATAGTGCCGACCTCCCTCTGAAGACGGACACTTACGGGAGACCGTAAAGCGAAGACAGATCAGACATTTACCAAATTTAATAATAATAATAGACTCTTGAGTGGAAGGCAACCACTAGGCGAGGTTAACGCCTTAGGCGTTCTCTACCACCTAACCCTTAGAGCTCCATTATTATATGGTCAAATTCTCAAAATAAATGAGGATAAAATTCCATACCTCGGCTGGGATCGAACCCACGCCCTCCTGTTTACCAGGCGAGCGTCTTGACTACTACGCCACCGAGGCAGGTTAAAATTTCATAAAAATCGCACTAACCAGTGGTTAAGGCGGTCTCTTCTTCATCCCTTGTGTGCCGCTTCCATTCTTGTTTAGGAATATGGCAAACAGTACTAACCAATCGTTAGTAACCATAATCACCCAAGACTGTTGATTCGCGTTAGAGATGAAACGAACTACGTCATTATAAAATGATCGAATGCAGAATCTGACGTCCATTATGTCACGTGCATTCTCGGAAAACTCTCGGAATATGCGTGCGGCATCAGAAAACTCCAGTGCATCGGAATGCAACTGGCTCGCCTTGTATCTAGTAGGCATTGAGAGACGGCGTGGCACCAACATAGGCTTGTCTTTTCCAAGGTCACCCGTATAGGTTGAGTCCGTTACCGGGTGTTTGTGGGCTTAAGCTACACTGAGAGAAAAATCGTTCAAATTCTTGCAGTATGCTATCCCGCCAAGTTGTTGGACTATTTTGCAAGTAACAGAGAGAAGGAAAGGGTATCTCTTCGTATCTTGGCATTCCACACAAACATACCTATACTTGTACTTTTCTCTATCTTCTTGAATCCAAATCACAAGAACTTCAATATTTGAAAATCCTACAAGAGACTTGAAGGATTTTCGTTTTCGTTTTTTTTTTTTTTTTTTTTTTTTTTTTTTTGTACTTTTTGGTCTATTGGGTTGTAGGTATGGAAAACGAATAGTGGCTTCACCATACAACTTAATTCTTAGTTAGAACTTAATACTTAGGTACTTAGTTAGACCTTCACAAAGTTACCGAGTCTTCTATCAAGTACTTTTTGTTCCCCATACATGCCAGGAAATTCCTACCGCATTAGATTCCATTGGGCTTATGTAATGCAGAAAATGTTGGTTAAGACTGTTAAGAGAAGATCATGATTGAAATCAATGTCATGCACCTGAGCTGATTCCTCCTTAGTTGACAAAAACTTTAGCTATCACGCTGAAATGTTAGACGAGGAGGATTCAGCTCTACATATAAAGACACTCTAAGTAGGTAGGTACATTGTGCTTGTGATGGATTGAATAAAGAAATCAAAAACTCTGACCCTGCCATCCGGATAGGTACGAGTAGGTATACCTATCCACCTTTTTCCCTTTTAGCCAGTCTAGTTCGCTTGGAAGTTAGTATGCCTGGCAAACGCTAGATCGTGGGTTTGGTCCCCGCCCAAGGTGAGGTTTTATCCTGAAAAGATACCTACCTACCTACCTATACGTACCTACCTACCTATCTAAGGTTCGTTCTCGTAACGGCTAATTTCTCATATCCTATCTTCCTTCTCTCTTCTATTTCGGGAAGATTAGACCTCCGTTGTTAGAGTTTTCTCTATCAAAACTCTTTAAAAAAAAATACTCTCTATTGATCACTACATTTCTTTACTTTTTACCCACCCAACCCTTCATACACTGGATAGGTTAGGCGCTCCCCTACCTGAATGATATAAAATAACTTTTTATGATCCTAATCATTTGAATCAAGAAAGAATCCACCCCAGACATTACAAAAACCCAGAAATTCCGCTATACCAGCAGCGCCGTCTGGTCTGTTGATAGTGACTGATTTTCTCGCAACCATCAGTAGTAAAATCCAATGCTAGAAAACCGGATTTCTTGTTGTTTTATGGACGCTAATTAAAATCTCGTAAAGAGAGACTATTGCAAATGTGCAACTCGCCTGGCATTGGCCTGAAACGGACATTGGATGAAATTATTTTCTGTACTAAATCAAAATTATGATCTGGCGAACCTTTTGGTCCAATGGGATATGCAACACTGCATTCGGTTCAATGGGACTTCCCTTTAGAGCCCATTCCCATCGGAAAAAATCGTGTTGTGTGTAGTGGGAATACTCTCATTTAAATTAGGTAGGTACATTGCCTACAGGACATTCAGAAAAAATGGGGTGAAACTCACAAGTGGGAACGGGGTCTTAGGGTTTACATGGAGTTTCTAAACCGTCAACCCTTCGTCCACAACTACACTGCTTATTTGAATCTTACTATATATACCAATTTGTCTTGGGGTAATACCTAATCAATCAAAACGTTAATCCATCAAATATACCTAATCAAAACGTTTTATTTCATCATTAACTGACTGCAGATCATCATCAAATATAATCAGACTTTTTATTTTATCATAACAGCACCCTCAGCTCTTTTTTTTATCATCATAAATGAGCCACAGTTTTATAATTTTATTCCAACATTAGCCCATTTTATTATCCTAATCACGTGACTAAACAAAATATGATTTTGTGGCCAATAAAACCTTCTTGAATGTCATGGCTCTTTAAGGATCTCCTTTGGATTAGAACTGGTAGGGACGGGACCAGGCATGGAACTGCCCAGACCGGCATTCTTGGCGTACTGTTGAGGAATGATCTGCCAAAAGAGGGCAAAGGGGGGGAGGGTTACCTCGGTTAGAGAACTTGCTTGTCATGCATAAGGTCCCGGGTTCGATGCCCACCATCGACAAAAAAAATGTACTCGTTTTTCGATAGCAAATATTTCAACGGGTTACTTTCTGGTGTTCTGGAGTTGACCCAGTGCCTAAATGGGAAGGAATTGTCCTGAGAAAAGCTAACTCTTTGTGAGCTTTTCCCACAGTATAACGCTAAATAACAGAACTTTGGCTTCTGGAAAGCCGGCCCAGGCCCCAGGGACAGTTTTGATATAAATTATCGAATGACTGACAAATCCTTTGCTTTTTTTTTTTTTTTTTTTTTTTGCAAGGTCTTTTCTTTTGTTACTGATATGTAGTTGTAGGTATACTTATGTATTAATTTTAACCCATCAAATATACGAAACCTTGTTTAGACTGTTGGGGTAAAGGTACTTTTCAGTCCTATTCGGGCAGGATAAACAAGGTATATTCTACTCTAATTCAGCAGTAGACTACCATTCTTACCGGTTCAATAAGTGCAGCACTATCAGGTAGACCTGATCAGGCGTACCTATCAGGTCTACCTGATAGTGAGTTGCTTGCCTTACCGGTTCAATAAGTGCAGCACTATTGGCTTCGTCCTTGCCCAGTGTTTGTCCTGCTTTCCATCCCATTTTACTTAACATCCGGAATCCCTTGTTCTCATTGGGTATACTCTCCTCCATATGTGCCACCTGGGTTTTCTCACCCTCCACCAAACTTCCAACCTATGGAATAACAACATTTGAATGATCAAACTCCAACACTTTTAAATGAACTTCACCAGGTTGCATTTGAAATCTCTCAGAAATTCCCGGTTTTGAATTCCATCATCGACAAAAAAAAAAAATAATAATAATAATAATAATAATAATAATAATAATAATAATAATAATAATAATAATAATAATAATAATAATAATAATAATAATAATAATAATAATAATAATAATAATAATAATAATAATAATAATAATAATAATAATAATAATAATAATAATAATAATAATAATAATAATAATAATAATAATAATAATAATAATAATAATAATAATAATAATAATAATAATAATAATAATAATAATAATAATAATAATAATAATAATAATAATAATAATAATAATAATAAT
>NW_007384699.1:0-1514 GCF_000475195.1 Diaphorina citri | reverse complement strand
GTTCCAATGGTACGACAAAAAACGCAAAAAAAAAAAAAAAAAAAAAAACTGTAGGTACTTCTCTCTATCTAAAGTTAAAGTCAAGTTCAAGATCATTTTATTCTCTCACTCACTCATCAGCTTACCACTCATAGATTAAAAGTCCTCAAAATCGGGCATCCCTTTCGGGCAAAATGGAGTAAAATCAGACAATCGGGCAATCTGATCCCCATGGCCATCTTCACTTTGTGGCTGCAAGATGTAGCTAGAAGAGGGGCACTGGAAGATTGAAGAGGCTAACACCACTTCAATCTTCAAAATCCGGCATCAATTTCAGGCATCCCTTTACAGTCGTGTGCCTTACTTCCCTTGGCTATCTTCACATTGCGGCTGGAAGATGTGGCTAGAAAAGGGGCTAGAAGAGTGGCTTCAATCATTACCACTTCAATCTTCACTTCAAACTTCAATCTTCAAATTCAGGGGAGGAACTGGCAGGAGGGGGAGGCTCATCTCCGAGCACCTTGTACCGTGCCCGAGTCTTTTCCCATACAGATTTCTTCCTCTCCTCCTTTGGATTAGAACTGGTAGGGACGGGACCAGGCATGGAACTGCCCAGACCGGCATTCTTGGCGTACTGTTGAGGAATGATCTGCAAAAAGAGGGCAAAGGGGGGAGGGTTACCTCGGTCAGAGCACTTGCTTGTCATGCATAAGGTCCCGGGTTCGATGCCCACCATCGACTCCCCTGATTTGGGCTGTTGGAATGCTATATTATAGTGTCGAGCTTCCCGATATAGAGTTCAATATTAGAGTGCCGGAACCCAGTCACTCGATTAGGCTAGTTTTTTTCTATCTGTTGGGGTTTCGAGAGAATGTCCCACAGCCTCATACCTGTTTACGGCCCTCTTCTTTAGCAGTCTCTTTTGTCTTAAACTCTTCTCTTTTCTAATAATTGAAAATTACCGACTGAAAATCGCTGTCTTTTTGTTCTAGGACCATTTATATCTCAGAGGAAAAAAAGTTATTAACAAACGAGCTTCCAGGAACTACGTATACACTTGTAAATAGCTATGTAATGTAGTAGGTACTTGGGTAAAAGAGGTATCTAGACCAATCTAGCCAGACCAGACTCTGGTTAGCTTGATGGGATGGTGAATAGCGCGTCTGCCTTGTAAACGCTAAGTTGCAGGTTCAATTCCCGCCATGGGCGGATTTTATCCTAAACTGACAAGGTTCTTTCTCGGAACTTCTGGCTTTCTCCTATCCTTTGTTCCTTTTCTCTTTGCTTTCGGGACGATAAGGCTGTAGCAGTTATAGTTGCCTCCATCAAACCTGTTTAACTTTTTGTCTCGAAAGAAAGAGGAAGGAAATGAGACGAGCTTTATTTCGGGGAAGAAGCGTCACATAACATCGCTTGCTCAGAATTTGAGTGACTTATTTTATGTTAATTTACTAATTACCTACTAATTAGTAAAATTCCTTAATCAATCCAATAGTCATTGATTAATGTTATCCTTGTATCCGGCTTCGATCAAA
>NW_007384698.1:0-3642 GCF_000475195.1 Diaphorina citri | reverse complement strand
AAGAGGTAATGTATGTTTTTGTATTAACACTCATCTCCTAACTAGTCTAATAATTCAATCAATGCATGAACCCATAATTACAAATCATTTTCTACTAACTAACAATTATTCAACCGTTCTTAGGTTCTCCGACTGACTGATTGATGTTGGGGTTTTGACAACAAAATCCCGATTCTATAGCAAAAATGGAAATTTAATACCTATTACAAATCATTTTCTACTAACTAACAATTATTCAACCGTTCTTAGGTTCTCCGACTGACTGATTGATGTTGGGGTTTTCACAACAAAATCCCGATTCTATAGCAAAAATGGAAAAAAGACACTTTGTTCATTTCCATTACAGATTTTGCTACATGTCCTCTAAAGAGTCTAAAGGTCCAAGGACTTTTTGGGTTTTGCAGACTTATAGGCCCATGTCCAAAATATTGGACAAGTAAAAAAAAGTTATTTGTCTGCCCAAAAGCTGCTGAGCGGTCGTAAGCTTTATTGATTACCTTTTCAAGCTGCGTTTACTTTAAGATATGGCTTTTAAAGGGGGGCTTTTCACCTGCTTGGGTATAAATTTAAATATTTCTTTGTGTGTTTATTCTTGCAGGATAAAGAATCTGTTGTCCAGTGATATTTAACTCACCAGTAACTCTAACCTGTTGGCCAGTGACCATCCTCAGGAGTACATGGAGCCAATACCAGAAGCCCTCATCCTGAAGACAACTTTGCTCCTTGCATTCCGTAATTACTGGTTGGGCCCATGGAGCGTTGACTCGAAGGTTTGGCTGGACCATTTTGGGCCAGAAATTGAATGGAAAAAATTCTAAATAAGAATAGAATAAGAGTTTGATATCACGGGAGAATCCCGTTCCAAGCATTTTCTTGCTGAAAAAATTGGTCTGGCCATCCTGAGAGGAAACGCTGCATGCATCCTAGGGTCTCTACCGGAGGGGAGAAATTTTTGGGACTATCTAAAGTTCAAGCTTCAAGTCAAGGTTTATATTTTTATCTTCGTCATAAGTTATACAAATCAGAAAATGCAAAGTTTTTTGTGGAATAGGTCAGGGAGGGAAACGAAAAATTATTGTACATAGATATAAAGTTGTAAATACAAATGATCTGTTGTATATTTGAGAGCAAGAAAATCGGGTAATGAGTTCCTTGAATAGGGAGGACTCGAATTGACGGCCTTTATCCGTTGTGATACGGAGAACCGGGCAATCCGATGAGTGTAGAAGGCCTTGGCGACAGTGGGAGCCTCTTGGTCTGCGAGAGGGATGACTTCGGGCCATCAAGTGAAGCGGTCGACCATGGTCAGACAGTAGCGGAAGCCGTCTGAGTGTGGCATGATGATCATGTCCAAGTTTATAATAATAGTGCTTATTTATACTGCTCGCATAGGACTGAAAAGTCCCTTTACTCCAGCAGTAGGCTACTACTATTATTGTGGTCAAATTCTCAAATTATATTGAGGATAAATTTCCATACCTCGGCTGGGATTGAACCCACGCCCTCCTGTTTACCAGTCGAGCGCCTTGACCACTACAATATACTCATGGTAAATGGGAAATAATAGTCAAGGAGGCACTCGGTAATGCTAAAATACCCTTAAAAGTTGTAAAGGAGCTCTCTGCTTTACCACAAGGAGTCACCTTAAATTGTACGTCAATATACAGTTTTGCTACACAATAGATCAGTTGCGCTTACTTGGGTGATGTTTCAAAGCCATAGAGCAGGAAAAATGAGGACCAACGGAATTTTTCTTTTTCTTCTACGACTTCTAGATACCGAGATAAATCGATTTAAAAAATACCGGTAAATCGTAAAGTTTGACGTCACGACATATGCTCCCGTAGGCGATGACGTCACATCAAATGTCCCGAGCAAAGCTCCCTCGCAGGCCACATTAACATGTTTGTGCGCATGCACGTCTGCGCATCATCTGAAGTCTGACGTCAGAGTTCAGGACTCTGACGGAAAATAAAAATTGAATTTTCGACCTTTTACAATTATTTTTTTCGGAGTTTTGACCTCAGATTTGGATTTTTCCCAACTTTTTACATAGGAATCGACCATTTATTTATAATTTTTTACCCATTTGCAACTCCTCCATTGTACAGACTTGAGAGGGTCCTAAAACGTTTAGTAACGGATAGTACCCTTTGAACTGGTCCGATTTTCTTTTTTAAATGCAATTTCTTTGTGTTATTATGTCACAACTTTGGTGCTCACTGCAGCATTGTAGGATTTTTCCCAATAAGTATCTCAATAATCCTAACAACCAATGTTTACCTACCATGCTGGCACCGGTCGCTATGCGCATTTACATGTCATAGCTACTCATTTTCCTCACGAGGCTGAGTGGGCCCCGCAACAGCCAGTCACGGTATCAATCATTTGCATGATACAAATTCTTGACCGCGCCGGGAATCGAACGCGGGTCTCCCGCGTGCAAGGCGAGCGCAGTGACCACTACGCCATGGGAGCTGATTTTCTTTTTCTCTATTGTATTTTTCTATTTTAAAATGGGGCCAGAATTTTCATGGTTTTGATAATTATTCTTTTATGACTTAATATCCTAATATGTAATAATCGTTTTAAGTATTTGGCTATATTTGTACCAATTTAAGTAAGTATTCGGTTATATTGGGGGTAAGATTTACAATTTTCATGCCCGGGACTATAAAGTCCGAGTTTATCTACCTATTTGATGAAATGGGAAATAAAACCTACTATTGTTTAGAAAAAAAGATGTGTCTTGGATTATATAATTAATTATTTCTACTCTCCCATTTACAGGAATTTCAATATTTTAAAAAATTAGGTTTTACGTTTTACGAAGCTAAAAACACAAAATGGAAGGATACATTAACAACACCTAATATAATCCCCGAGCTTCCAAGAAAAGCGGCGGTAGCCAAGTTCCGCCTATTGACAGGCCACGACTGTCGGGAGTAAAGGGACTTTTCAGTCTCATTCTGGCAGGATAAACAAGGTATATTCTATTCTATTCTGAATAGAATAGGATGCAGAGACACACCCACCTGCCCACTTTGTAACCAAAATGAAAATATGAACGCGGATCACATTGCAGTCTGCCCAAACTTAACAAACAACGACAACATAGTATCCAAATATTGGGACGCAAGGAGAAAAATGACATAATAGTCAATCGCAAGCATTAGATCAGTATCCGCGGTTTGTTCGCGATATTCGCAGTTATGGGTTCGATCTCAGGCAAACGCAGATTTTTTTCAGCTCTTTTTTTTTACCGCTAATAATTGATGAAACCAAAATTTTCGCCTGCGGCCGGTCCTAGATACGACAACATAGTATCCAAATATTGGGACGCAAGGAGAAAAATGACATAATAGTCAATCGCAAGCATTAGATAACAACAACAACAACAACAACATATTTTAAAAAATAAAGGAATTTTAATTGTGTTAAGCATAAATGCTTGTCACAAATGTCGTTCTCTGCTTAATATACCTACTACGCTAAATACCAGCCTAGTTAGCTTAGTTGGTAGTGCGTCTGCCTTGTAAACGCTAGGCCGCGGGTTTGATTCCCGCTAGAGATGCGACTTTTGACTCATCTTTGGGATTGAATCCCAACTGAGCTACTCAGTAAAAGGAACTACTCTTTTTT
>NW_007384697.1:0-3644 GCF_000475195.1 Diaphorina citri | reverse complement strand
TTTTATATTAAAAGATAAAGTAATGTTTTAGAAACATTTATTACAGAACCAGAAGTGTTAATAAAATTAACATGTGTTCTGGTAATCCAATCAAATTGGAGTAGGTCTTACAGACTAAAAAAAAAGTTATCTAAATATAAATGCTAATAGTAGAGATGCCAAAAGAGAGTCATCTCCTTTAATCTCCTTTTGTCGACCAACCTATCTAGCCATGGTTTTTAAATGGTAGGTCCTCGGACCATTTACTTGAAGAGTTATATCCAGCGCCAGAGTTCCGGGAGGCGCTCGAACGTCAAGAACGTTCATTTCATTTCTATAGGCATAGGCTTAACAGGTCTGTTAAAGCTAACAGGCTATTATAGGGGCTAAGAAGTAGGTTGGTGAAACCCACTCTTTATATAGTCTTTTTAGCATTAAGATATAAACTTGATGTACAATTGAAAATAAAATTACCGACCTAGTGTTTACTGTGCAATGAAAGATCATGGTTGTTTTTCTTTAGGGGTCTTGTTTTCTTCTTTGATAAGGGCATAGCTTTCATATGAACTTACTTTTCCAGCTATGAATTTAAAAAATCATACTTTGTTTAGGGTTTGATTTTAAAATTTTAACTGGGGGGGGGGGGGGGGGAACGAAACCAGAATTTGGTCTCGAAATTTGTTGACACAGGGGAGTATCGAACCCGCAACTTCTCAATCGTAAGTCGGACAGTTCTAGAAGTAGCACCATTCGATTCGGCGTGAAAAATCACATGGGTGTAACTATTCACATGCTTACTTGGTAATCACGAATAAGAGGGAAATTTGTTGACACAGGGGAGTATCGAACCCGCAACTTCTCAATCGTAAGTCGGACAGTTCTAGAAGTAGCACCATTCGATTCGGCGTGAAAAATCACATAGATTAGAATATTCACATCCAAATGACCAAATGTTTTCGATGTCTCTTACCGTTTACGAAATAAGGGTTAAGCACAATGACTTTGGTTAATATCTGGATGGGTGACTATCCGATTTTTACTAAATTGTTACAGTCGCGTCCTTGGACCATACCGGTATATCATACCAAATTTCATCGCTTTATGACTAACCGTTCTTGAGATATTTTGTATACCACCTTTGCCCACTGAAGAAACATTGACTTTGGTTAAAATCTGGATGAGTGACTATCCGATTTTAACCAAATTGTTACAGTCGCGTCCTTGGACCATACCGGTATATCATACCAAATTTCATCGCTTTATGACTAACCGTTCTTGAGATATTTTGTATACCACCTTTTCCCATTTAAACCTGTAGTACACACATACGTGCGTGCGTGCGTACATACATACATACGTACACACGTACGTACATACATACATACGTACAGACCATGGGCTGAAAACCACTTTTTTGGAATCAGGGCACCCCGAAACGGATATTTCCACCCATTTCCCGATTTTGAAAATTTGGACCGATTGCAATACTTTCTCATTACCTTGTATAGGTTCCCTATACGTAAAGGTAATAGAAAGTAAAAATGGAATGAAAATATCTAAATTTGAAAATAGGTATAAGTACCTAAGCTGATACCTATTGAAAAATAGTGATAACAAAATGCGTAGATAGGTACCTATTCGATCTCTTTGAGCCCCTAACCCAAATCCCTATGGTAATAAGCTCACAGCGCGTCGTGCGATATTGGTAGATGACGTCATCACGGGAGTACAGTGTTGTCGCTAGGTATGATATCGGCGTGCTTGAGACTCTCATGTTCCGAGAGCTGTATCTCACGATCTAGTGAACGCATTTTCTTCGTTTTAGTCTCAATATTTTTTTTAATTTTTATAGTTTTTTCTGAGATAATAAAAAAAAATCATGAGAATCACCAATTTAGATTTAAGATTGAGTCAGAGAATTTCTAGCTGTTTGTCTATTCCGAAATTTGTTTCGTTTCTCGTGGACCTGGTAAAAACTTTGTCGAACTTGAGGAAGAACTCAGAAGACTAAACCCCGATTGCGGGTCTTTCCGCCTTTGAAGACTTCTGTGAAAGAAGTGTCACTGTCTATCACTTTGAAGACGAATGCGATTTATTATTTCTTACCTTCTTGAATTAGGGAAAAAAATCGTCTAAGGGTCCGAAATTATGCTGCATGATTTCAAGGGAACCTTTCGGTTGCCCAAACTTCTGACTTCCAGTTTTTACAGAGAAACGAAATGACTGTCGGAATACAAACGCATAAATCCTTTTGGAATTTAGAAATACGACCTTGTGATAGAACACTATACTTCGGTATAGTATAAAAAATGACTTAAATAATATTTATTAACACCTACTAACCTAATATTTGGGTGACCTAATGACAAAATCCTTAACCTAATATTTAGGTGTCCTAATTCCTCCTAATCAGAAGTCAGTACTGCCCGTCACATCTTAAAGAAAGATTTTATGCATAATGTATTTTATGCAAAATCTTCACTTCGCAGTGGTGTATAGTGAAGAGATCAAGGGAGAATTTCAATAAACCTTCAATTCCATAATATCTTGAGATCAAAAAATAAGCATAAGAAAATGGCACAAAATTCTTCACTACCTATATCCGAGGTCCAAACATTCTCAAAACATACCTATAGCAACATATTTCCCTAAGTATTTATGATGCCTAGGCCATTTCTTTTCAGTATAACGATATTGGTGGAGATGTTAGGGTTACCGAAATCGGTAGAGATGTCAAAATCACTTAAATTGGTGGAGATGTCAAAGTACCCAAATTGGTTGAAATGTTGACGTTACCTATTGAATTGGTGGGGATGTCAAACTTACCAAAACTATTGGAGTCATCAATGGTGTTAAGCTCGATTTGATGGGATTTTATTTCAGCATAGCAGATTTAGGTATTAGATTTACAAATTTAATACTCCATCTTTCCAGCACTGTAAACCAAAAACCGGTAGATTAGTGGATCGAATTATTTAATCCAATTTAATGTATTCGGACAGCTATATCTCTGAAGACGCGAATATTATTTGCTGATTTATGTGTAATATTTAAAGTTGTAAATATGCATATTTACGTCTAATGGAAGGAATAATATGAAAGAAAGGAATGCTATTTTGGAGCATTCCTTTTCTATTGAGACTATATTTTGGTGTTCTGGAAGAAGGACATGTCTAGATTGTCTACTTGGGTGCTTACTTGGTCCCTGTGTCGTAGCATGCCCATCCCGAAGCGTGTATGTCCCTTATCAGATTTGTTTGAAAAGAGACACAAATAATTTTCATTTTAGGTTCTGGGCTGCTGGGTCAGGGACACCAAAATGTACCCGTTGAAACATTTGCTATTTGCTAATCAAAATAGGTAATTAGGAACGAGTGCGAGAAGGACATGTCTACTTGGGTGCTTACTTGGTCCCTGTGTCGTAGCATGCCCATCCCGAAGCGTGTATGTCCCTTATCAGATTTGTTTAAAAGAGACACAAATAATTTTCATTTTAGGTGCTGGGCTGCTGGGTCAGGGACACCAAAAACTATACCTACCCGTTGAAACATTTGCTAATCAAAATAGGTAATTAGGAACGAGTGCGTATTTCTTGTCGATATTGGGCATCAAACCCAGGACCTTCTGCAGGACAAACAAATCCTGTCCCTAATAAATACTGGAAT